>NC_057803.1:638044255-638097007 GCF_018294505.1 Triticum aestivum
TAGAAATGTTATAGAAATGTTAGTTATATAGCATTGTTAGAAATGTTATAGGAATGTTAGTTATATAGAAATGTTAGAAATTTTAGTTATCAAAATCCAATCATTAAAAAATGTTACTTTTTGCGGGCATATAGCTAGTATTTGTTCTCGACGATGCCCCGCCCGCATCCTCGCCGTCGACCTGTCCGCGACGACGTCCAGCTGACCCATGTCCGGGACTGGGCTCCGCCAGGCTGGCATTGGGAGGTGCTGCCTGGAGGGGCGCGCCGCTTGATGAGGAACCCGGCCCCGGGCCCCGTCGTCGACCCTGATCTCGTTTGCTGGCGTTCGCGTGGGCCAGTTTCGGTGCGGAGGGAGCCAGCCCCGCCGGAGGTGGTACGTCGCCGTGTCAGGGAGGAGGACGAGCACATCCATCGCTACATGGTTTCGTTAGAGGGCGACAGGTTCTCCAATACCTGGCAGTTTCTTCAGGGATCTCACTTCAGCTATGATCCTGTGAGGGTTCCTTCTCTTTGGGTGTCCACCGCCCGCGCCGCAGGAACCGCGAGTGTCCTAGATTCTTATGTAGTATTCGATCTTTATTAGCTACCTAGCCAGTGATGTATTCGATATATAATATTCGAGACGATGTATTCGAGATTATATATTATTCGAGATGATGTATTCGAGATTATATCTATTATTCGAGACGATGTATTCGAGATTATATATATTATTCGAGACGATGTATTCGAGATTATATCTATTATTCGAGACTGTGTATTCGAGATTATATCTATTATTCGAGATGATGTAATTTGAATACTAAATTGTTTTATATTTCTTTTGGATTAGTTAAATAAAAGCTATAGCGGACAATACCGGCAGAGAGGGAGAACAGGCCCTGTTCGATATGATACGCCATCCTCGCGATCCAGATGATGATCAGAATGAACAAGATTATGACGGCTCCGAATTTCTAAACAACACCGGGGAGGGTGATATGATATTCAATCACGACGACCGAATTGATGAAGTCATGAACTATGATTATGATGTTGATCTTGAAACAACAAAGACCGGCGAGGTATATATATTTATATAAGCAGGCATCTGGTGATCATCACATGTTTTAAATGACTTGAAGATATATTAACGAATCGATCTTTCTTCTTTCAGCCATTCGGATCGAGCAAATCTTCAGGCAACAGGACAAAACGAGGCCCGAACAAAAAGTTGAAGGAGGGCGTAAAGTACAATATCGAGGCAATCAGGCCTAATGGTGAACCATTAGCGCCTAAGAAGATTGCGGACAAGCTCGTTCGTCAGTGCGGAGTTCTTGTGAAGGACCTACTCCCGATCTCCCTTCAAGAATGGAGAGAGCCAGCAAAGCCACGTCCAGATCTTACTTTTGTCGACGACAGACAAAAAGGTTTGCTTTGGGATACTCTCATGGAACATTTCACCCTACCAGATCATTTCACAGAAGCAGATGTGCAGAAAGTCAAGGACGCTGCTCTTAGGAAGATGGCGGTTGCATTCAAGAACCACAAGAATCGTGAATGGGATAAGTACGTCAAGGGAGGAAGGAAGACTCCAGTATTCGAGGGAATACTAGAGAAGCAAAGTGCTCATTGGGACGATTTCGTGAAATTCAAGGATTCGGAATTAGCTAAGGAACAGTCGAGAATGAACAAGAAGAATGCCGAAAAAAGGATAAGTTCCATAAGCTGGGGCCAGGTGGCTACGCGGTGGCAATGCCTAAGTGGGATAAGTTTGAGAAAGAGATGGAGGATGCAGGTGTCACTCCGGTTACTAGGAGCTGGCCCCCCAGGTGCAGGACTTGGTTCTATGCGCATGGGGGGAGTTGGACCCAAAGACAGGCAAAGTTTCGACGAAGGCATGTCTGAACGGAGCCGATGATGCGCTAATTGTTGCAATAGAAGAGGCTCGAATGGGGGTGTTCCAGCCCAACAGAGAGAACGACGAGCTTACGCGTGCCCTGGGAAATCCTGAACATCCAGGAAGAACACGAGGCAAGGGCGCTATTCCATGGTATGAGGGGTTTTCGGATTGGAACGCCGACTACAGAACCCGTGCGAGAAGGAAGATTGCGGAGGAGAAGAAGAGGAAGATGGAGGAGGAGCAGAGAAAGCTGGACTATGAACGCCTTCAAGGGCTAGAATCAAATTGCGCGGACTTGGCAGTCAAATTCCAGCGGCAGCAGGAGCAGATCGACTCACTTAGCAGCCAGCAAAGGGGGCCTCAGTAGCTGCAGCGGCAAGCGGATGATCCATCATTGGATAGCACCGCCCCATCCATGCCGAGAAGCAGCATGGGTTCTGCCCCGAGCGACGCAATGCTGGATAGATACCCCGTGGATGACATCAGGGAGAACACTAACTGCGAGCTACACTTCAAAATGAAAAACATATACATGAAGGTGGCGGACGCCGTTGCTTTTACAAATCCCCCCGAGGCAACCTTCCATTGCAACCCGATTCCAGCGGGCTATGCTCATGTCTTGGTTGATGAGGTGGTGGACCCATATTCGGGGCTACAGCTTGACATTCCTAGAGGTGACGACGAGCACACATTGGGAGAGGCCATACATCATGTCATCCTATGGAGAAAGGATTGCATCGTCTTTCGAAGGCCACCTACACCGCGTCACCCGACTCCTCGTCGAAGTCCTCCACCCAGTCAGGAGACTCCCACTCCTCCAAGTCCACCAACGCATGAGGCCACTCCTCCTCTTCCAAGTCCGGCAAAGTGTCAGGCCACTCCTCCTCCAAGTCCGACATAGCGTCAGACGTCCACTCCTCCTCCAAGTCCAGCACAACTTCAGGCCACTCCTCCTCCAAGTCCAGCATAGCTTCAGGCCACTCCTCCTCGTCCAACTCAGCCCTTTCAGCCGTCTTCGCCGCCTCAGCAATCGCAGAAGAGACACCCTGCAGCTATGGTGCGTAGCGGTACGAGTCGTGGTAGTACAGGAAGTACAGGCGGAGGCCAGCGATATAAATATGGTCCAAGCCTCACTACTCCTCTTCCTCAGAGGGCTTACGACAGGACCGAGGAGCAAACCAATGCCATAGTGCGGGCAGAAGTGGACACCCATTTTGGACCGAAACCGCCACCGCCGCCAAGGGAGAAAGTGCCTGCAAAAAAGATTGACCACTTCATTCGTATGGCTCAACCACCAGCTCCCAAGCCTGTTGACACAGACTATGAGCGCCACATCAGGAAGTTAAATCGAGCACGTCTACAGAAGGAGGCGAGCTCGAGCTTGAGCAAACAACAAGCAGCTGTCAAAAAATGCAGGAAAACCATTCCCCAGCTGGGAGAACAGGCGGCGTAATCGATCCCCTCGCTTGTTGTGCCAACAACACGTGACAGTACGCGCGCCCAATATTATTGTGGGCAAACAGTTTATGTTCCTGAGGTGGGCAATGTGGTAATAACCGAGGAGCATATAATGCAGGATGAAATTCTCAACATCACTGTTGGACAACTCCTCGAGATCGAGCCCATGCCTGTGCTTACAGAGGAGGAAATAAAACGGAAATATGTCCGGGGCGAACCTTTGGTCAAGCCAGACGAGGTCAAGAGGCTCCCAACGAGAATGTATGAATTGCATCAATGGTACATGGACATTACCAAGAGTTCCAATCGAGAGTCCCTCATGGTGGAAGTCAAGAAGGATCATTACTACCATCAGAAAGCTGTGGCCGTTGAGTATAATGAACTGTTTCAGTTATACAATCAAGACGCACTCGACAAATCTATCGTCAGTTGCTATTGTCTGTAAGTGATTTCTTTCTGTAATTTAAGTCTCAAGCTAGCTGTAGTGATCCTTTTGATCAATCATTACCTATAATTATCCTCACTATATTCTTTTCTGTGGTATTATGCAGGATGAAGATGTATGAAATGAAAAAAGGTGGACGCTATGGCATTGGGTTCATTGACCCAAACACCGTTAATGAATACACATGGAAAATAGATCCATATCATGAAAAGCATGTAGAGGACAGCATGCTAGAGTTCTTGAAGCGCCTCAAATACAATGAAGATATACTACTTCCTTACAACTTCCAGTGAGTCACACTGTCTTGTACTATACAAATTCTCTGTTTTTGCCTACTAGCTAGCTACATGTTTTTGCTTACATATGCCCACTTAATTAAGACATGCAAATGTGTGTGCATGCAGATTTCACTGGATCTTGTGTATCATTAAAGTTGACACTGGAACAGTTGAAATACTGGACTCACTACTCAAAGCAAATACTGACTATAACATCTTGTTTGGGATAGTCAACAGGTAATTTCAATCATTATTAACTATATATCTTGGCCTATTTACTTCGTCATTTCATGATATGAACTATTTAATAACCCCTTTATTCATTTTCTTTGTCGGCGGGTAGGGCTTGGGCAAGGTTCATCAGCGTCACTCCAGGCGAATGGAAACAAAAGCTGAAATGGTTTCGACCCAAGGTAAGTAATTAAGTAGTACTAGCTAGCTAGCTAGCTGCCATCTCTTTAATTATCATGCTTGATTAATTATTATCTGATCAAATTCCATTCTCGTAAAGGCCCTGAAGCAGGTGCAGGGGACTGATCTGTGTGCATACTGCGTTTGCGAGAACATTCGCATGATGGCGTCCGAAAGGAGCAGATCTCAAAGACAGGAATGGGTACGTTTGTCAGAACACTGTTCACAATTTTTACACCATTATCGATATCTAGTCACACAACTAATACACATGCATATTGATCTCCTTCTTAACAGTTCACAGAGGTGCGGGACAATCTCCTAGAAACGGAGCGCGTACAAGCACTTTAAGAGGAAATAGCGGGATTTTTGCTCGACCAGGTCATAGATCCGAAGGGAGAATACCATTACCCGCTACCGCCCCCATGAACCACTTCCAATTGTCATCGTGCTCCAAAGGCACCAATTAGGCTAATGCCACTGGCTCCGAAGGCAACATGTAGGAGAAATTGTATATAGCTATACACATGTGTATATGTGTGAATTAATATGGTGGTTTGTGAGACATTTGATGATATATATATGATCGGTTCTACTAGAAATTCTATTTATATATATAACATGTACAATGTGTAGTATCGTAAAATACCAGCAAATGAAAAAGAATTAAATGGAAAACACAAAATTAAATGAAAAAGAAATCATAAAACCAAAAAAAAACCAAACCTTGTAGTACCGGTTGGTGTTACCAACCGGTACTAAAGGGCTCCCGGCCCCCGGAGCTGGCTCGTGCCACGTGGTTGCCCTTTAGCACCGGTTCGTGCTGAACCGGTACTAAAGGGGGGCGGCCTTTAGTGCCCACACTTTAGTGCCGGTTATGGAACCGACACTAAAGGGCCTTACGAACCGGTGCTATTGTCGGTTCTGCACTAGTGAAAGTTCTGGATGAACCGCGCTTTCAACTCTGCCCATGAGCCGATAGAATTGGGTGGCAATCCCTTCAACCAAGTCCGAGCTGTTCCATCCAACATCATGGTAAAATACTTTGCCATTGTAGCGTCGCTCACTTCCAATAGTTCCATAGCCATCACATAACTCTCAATCCAAGCCCCGGCTATAGGTCGGCCGTGTAGTTAGGTACCTTACAAGGCCCCTTGAAATCCTTTGGCAACCGCTCATTGCGTATGGCTGGTACCAAGCAAGGCACGCCTCCGGTTCTCGTGGCCACCCCTACCTCAGCCGAGGTTGCTGGATAAGACGGAAAGGGTTGGTGAGCCGCCTGCTCTGCCGCTATTTGAGCCGCTCGCTCCGCCTCTTGATGAATCCTCTCCTGATCCGCCAAGTTAAGGGCTCCAGCCCGCACCGGCTCATGCATGTATGGCCGGTTGTGGCGTTGAGCATTACTTGACATCTCTGCAGACTCCATGTGCCTACTGTAACTCGGGCTTCGGCTTGGGCGAGGAGTTGAACGAATCCTGTCTCGACTATAAGAGTATGCATCCTACTGGGCCAGAGCTGTCTGAAGTAGTTCTCTCACCCTCCGGGTTTCAATTGCTGCTGGCGAGTCGCCTTCCATTGGGAGAGTCGCCAAATGAGCCGATGCTGCGACGAGGTTTTCTAAAGGGTTGGAGAAGTGATCCGGAGGTGTTCACACATAAGGAGGAGGAGCTTTAGTTATATGAGGTGGCTCCATGGTGCGTTGTTGAACTGGTGCACCGGGTGTTGTGATCCAGTTTGCCTCCGGTGGGTTGCTTCCCACAGCCCCGGGTGTATGGAATAGGTTCCTCGGATCTAGCATTAAAGGTAGACGCGACTGAGTTTTCTGATGCCTCCTCCTCATGACCTCATTTGATGCATTAAGATCCACCGAGAGCCGAAAAGTTTCTGCTTGAAGTTGCTGAGCACGAGCATCCAGAGCTGCTCGTTCTGCTGCCATCTGGGTTTCCTCCGCGGCTAGATTTTCCTTAGCTTGCACCATCTCCTCCCGCACGCGTGCCACTTCCGCGTCGTGTTGGGCTTTATCTGTCGGTTCTACCACAGTGGTCAATAGAGTCATCAGCCTATCCATGAGGTCCATTAGAATCTGAGCCGGGGGGCGTGCGGGGTCTCCTGACCCGGCTACTGCCGACCCGGTAGCTGCTGCTGCCACTGCGGTGGAGTTCTGCCCGGGCTGCATCCCCGCCATGAAGACTCCGGCCCAATTCGGCAGCTCAAGATGGTCCGGAATACTGCTTCCATCAGAATAGCCCCCGAGCATGCCGTCTTGCAGTTGGTACAATGAGTTTGTCTCACCTATTGATGAAGCAGTGTCGGAGCAGATGGCCGTCTCGCCGCCTTCCACCGATCCTTCGGAGTATTCACCGTCATGGATGCAGCCTATAAAGGCATGTTTCACGACAGATTGAACACGGGTGGTCCTAGTGCGCTGAGCTGTTTCGATGAGGTTGGTGTGGGCGTCCGGCTCAGGGCCCGACTCACCGATCTGGCCGATGAAGACATGAATTTTGCCGAAGGGGACCCGGTACCCGTACTCGATTGACCCGGCTTCAGGGGCCCAGCCTTTGACATCAATGTAGAGCTTGTCGCGACGACTCTTGGTCATCCGGCCCACAGCATATCCCTTGAGCCCTTCGAAGTTGCCCTCCAAGAACTCAAATCCACCGTGCGCTGGCCCCATGGTGGGCGCCAACTGTCATGGAGTTGACACGGTAGATGTCCTAGAGCAAGGACTTAGTCGTAGGGCCATCGCACTAGGAAGCTTAAAGGGGTTAATCGGGACAAGGGACACACAAGAGAGTTTTTATACTAGTTCGGCCCCTTACGATCAAGGTAAAAGCCTACGTCTAGTTGGGATTGGTATTGCTTGAAGCTTCAATCTCCAAGGGGCTCAACTCGCCGGCTTGGTTATCGATTTAGTTGTTTCTTGCCCTAAACCGCCACCGGGTCGCCCCCTTATATACACGGGTTGACGCCTGGTGGCCTACAGAGTCCCGACCGGCTCATAATCATGTCCGGCTCGGTGACTTCCTTTACATGCCTTTCTTTACAAGTCTTTCCTTACATACGGCGGTTTACAATATCAGGCCTTAAGCCGGCCCCAGGCCTTTGGGCCTTCTATACGTTTAGTAAACTATCATCTTGAATGTTTATTGGGCTTCTTATGTAACTCGCCATTAGGGCTGACTCGGCCCCTCCTGGGCGGGTCATACTGGTAGTAATATCCCCAACACAATTGTCATTTGCATTCATTACTGTTAGTTTACATTGAGTATGACTTGACTGGATCTCTTTTACCATGTTACAATGTCTAGTCAGTCCTTGATCTTTAAAGGTGCTCTGCATTTATGTTTTGCAGTCCCAGAAAGGGCTAGCGAGATACCATCTTGTTATATCATATTATGATTGTTTTGAGAAAGTGTTGTCATTCGAGATTTATTATTATTGCTCGCTAGTTGATTATGCCATTGATATGAGTAAACATGAGACCTAAGCGTTATTGTGAATATGGTTAGTTCATAATCTTTGCTGAAAACATGAATGTTGGCTTTACATATTTACAACAACAAGAGCAAACAGAGTTTGTAAAAGTTTTTCTTTATCACTTTCAGTTTGTCAACTAAATTGCTTGAGGACAAGCAAAGGTTTAAGCTTGGGGGAGTTGATACGTCTCCATCATATCTAATTTTCTAAACACTTTTGCCCTTGTTTTGGACTCTAACTTGCATGATTTGAATGGAACTAACCTGGACTGACGGTGTTTTCAGCAGAATTGCCATGGTGTTATTTATGTGCAGAAACAAAAGTTCTCGGAATGACCTGAAACTTCACGGAACGTCTTTTTGTAAATAATAAAAAATCCTTGCAAAAGATGAAGACCAGGGGGGCCACACACTAGCCATGAGGGTGGGGGGCGCGCCCCCTATCTCGTGGGCCCCCTAGAGCTCCTCCGACCTCAACTCCAACTCTATATATTTGCTTTCGGGGAGAAAAAAATCATAGAGAAGGATTCATCGCATTTTACGATACGGAGCCGCCGCCAAGCCCTAAAACCTCTCGAGAGGGCTGATCTGGAGTCCGTTTGGGGCTCCGGAGAGGGGAATCCGTCGCCATCGTCATCATCAACCTTCCTCCATCACCAATTTCATGATGCTCATTGCCGTGCGTGAGTAATTCCATCGTAGGCTTGCTAGACGGTGCTGGGTTGGATGAGATTTATCATGTAATCGAGTTAGTTTTGTTAGGGTTTGATCCCTAGTATCCATTATGTTCTGAGATTGATGTTGCTATGACTTTGCTATGCTTAATGCTTGTCACTAGGGCCCGAGTGCCATGATTTCCGATTAGAACCTATTATGTTTTCATCAATATATGAGAGTTCTTGATCTTATCTTGCAAGTCTATAGTCAACTACTATGTGTTATGATCCGGCAACACCGAAGTGACCATAATCGGGACCACTCCCGGTGATGACCGTAGTTTTAGGAGTTCATGTATTCACTATGTTGTAATGCTTTGGTCTGGTACTCTATTAAAAGGAGGCCTTAATATCCCTTAGATTCCATTAGGACCCCGCTGCCACGGGAGGGTAGGACAAAAGATGTCATGCAAGTTCTTTTCCATAAGCACGTATGACTATATTCGGAATACATGCCTACATTACATTGATGAATTGGAGCTAGTTCTGTATCACCCTAGGTTATGACTGTTAAATGATGAACCGCATCCGGCATAATTCTCTATGACCTATCCATTTCCTACGAGCTTTCCATATATTGTTCTCCGCTTATTTACTTTTCCGTTGCTATTGTTACAATCACTACAAAATACCAAAAACATTACTTTTGTTATCATTACCTTTTGCTACCGCTACCACTACTATCATATTACCTTGCTACTAAATACTTTGCTGCAGATATTAAGTTTCCGGGTGTGGTTGAATCACTGTTCAAGATATCTTCCGATATGCCGATAAATCGGCCGATTTATCGCTTACCGCTGTCAGACCGATATGATAAATCGGCCGATAAATCAGCCGATATGGCGATAAATCGTCCGATATGCCGATAAACTGGCCGATTTACCCCTTATCGTGGGTCAACCGATAAGTTCCCGATAAGCGATATCCCCAACATTGGGTTGAATTTACAACTCAGCTGCTAATACTTGAGAATATTCTTTGGATCCCCTTGTGTCGAATCAATAAATTTGTGTTGAATACTCTACCCTCGAAAACTGTTGCGACCCCCTATACTTGTGGGTTATCATGGTTGTGCATCCAACTTGCTTGCTCACAAAGACCTAGGGCGATTTGAGGAAACCCATCATTGGAATATACAAGCCAAGTTCTATAATGTAAAATTCCCACTAGTTTATGAAGGTGATAACATAGGAGACTCTCTATCATGAAGATCATGGTGCCACTTTGAAGCACAAGTGTGGAAAAAGGATAGTAACATTGTCCCTTCTCTCTTTTTTCTCTCATTTTTTTATTTGGGCCTTCTTTCTCTTTTTTTCTTTTGGCCTCTTTTAATTTTTTTATCGAAGTATCATCCCGACTTGTGGGAAATCATAGTCTCAATCATCCTTTCCTCACTGGGACAATGCTCTAATAATGATGATCATCACACTTATTTTTACTTACAACTCAAGAATTACAACTCAATACCTAGAACAAAATGTGACTCTATGTGAATGCTCCGGCGGTGTACCGGGATATGCAATGAATCAAGAGTGACATGTATGAAAAAAAATATGAACGGTGGCTTTGCCACAAATACGATGTCAACTACATGATCATGCAAAGCAATATGACAATGATGAGGCGTGTCGTAGCAAATGGAACGGTGGAAAGTTGCCTGGCAATATATCTCGTAATGGCTATGGAAATGCCATAATAGGTAGGTATGGTGGCTATTTTGAGGAAGGTATATGGTGGTTTATGGTACCGGCGAAAGTTGCGTGGTACTAGAGACGCTAGCAATCGTGGAAGGGTGAGGGTGCGTATAATCCGTGGACTCAACATTAGTCATAAAGAACTCACATACTTACTTTAAGACTCTAATAATTATCGAAACAAAGTACTACGCGCATGCTCCTAGGGGGATATATTGGTAGGAAAAGACCATCGCTCGTCCTCGACCGCCACTCATAAGGAAGGCAATCAATAAATAAATCATGCTCCGACTTCGTCACATAACGGTTCACCATACGTGCATGATACGGGAATCACAAACTTCAACACAAGTATTTCTCACATTCACAACTACTCAACTAGCATAACTCTAATATCACCATCTCAATATCTCAAAACAATCATCAAGTATCAAACTTCTCTTAGTATTCAATGCACTTATATGAAAGTTTTTATAATGCCATGTTGTTCTAAAGGACTCTCAAAATAATATAAGTGAAGCATGAGAGATCAATTATTTCTATAAAATAAAACCACCACTGTGCTCTAAAAGACATAAGTGAAGCCTAGAGCAAAAACTATATAGCTCAAAAGATATAAGTGAAGCACATAGAGTATTCTAATAAATTTCAATTCATGTGTGTCTCTCTCAAAAGGTGTGTACAGCAAGGATGATTGTGGTAAACTAAAAAATCAAAGACTCAAATCATACAAGACGCTCCAAGCAAAACACATATCATGTGGCGAATAAAAATATAGCTCCAAGTAAAGTTACCGATGAACGAAAACAAAACAGGGGATGCCTTCTGGGGCATCCCCAAGATTAGGCTTTTTGGTGTCCTTGTATTTTACCTTGGGGTGCCATGGGCATCCCCAAGCTTAGGGTCTTGCCACTCCTTGTTCCATAATCCATCAAATCTTTACCCAAAACTTGAAAATTTCACAACACAAAACTTAACAAGAGAATCTCGTGAGCTCCGTTAGCGAAAGAAAACAAAACGCCACCTCAAGGTACTGTAATTAACTCATTGTTTATTTATATTGGTGTTAAACCTACTTTATTCCAACTTCTCTATGGTTTATAAACTCTTTTACTAGCCATAGATTCATCAAAATAAGCAAACAACACACGAAAAACAGAATCTGTCAAAAACAGAACAGTCTGTAGTAATCTGTAACTAATGCAAACTTCTGGAGTCCCAAAAATTCTAAAATAAATTTCTGGACGTGAGTAATTTATCTATTAATCATCTGCAAAAATAATTAACTAAATATCACTCTACAATAAAGAATGGAAGCAATTCTCGTGAGTGCTAAAGTTTCTGTTTTTACAGCAAGATCAAAAAGACTTTCCCCAAGTCTTCCCAATGGTTCTACTTGGCACAAACACTAATTAAACACAAAAAATACAACAAAAACAGAGGCTAGATAAATTATTTATTACTAAACAGGAGAAAAAAAATCAAGGAATAAAAATAAAATTGGGTTTCCTCCCAACAAGCGCTATCGTTTAATGCCCCTAGCTAGGCATAAAAGCAAGGATAGATCTAGGTATTGCCATCTTTGGTAGGCAATTCTTCAATGAGGCACCTATAACTCTTAGGAGTTTCTTTCTTTTTATTAATTATCAAACTCCTAGGCACAAAATCAAGAAAATCATTTGTAGCAAAAGGTTCCTTAAGGATTTGAGATCCGCATTTCCCTTACTAGGGGTTTCACCCTTATTTTTAGGAACATACACCAATTTGGCAATCTTAGCATTAGGAAGAGTATTTTTCATGGAAGAAAAGGCAGACCCAAGGTTGGTAATAATATCCTCAATTTTATCAATTCTAGTGGAATCTTGATCTATCTTTTCATTAACCATAGGTCCCTTTTCCTTAAAATTTAAGAGCAACTCATACAATAGATCCGTATTGGGTAATTTGGTTATGGATCTTTCTATCCAAATTTTCAATCAACTCTATGTTGGCAACTTTATTTTCAATAATTTCAAGCCGTTGCATCACGTGTTCCAAAGTTAAAATAGTTCCATTAACCAAAAGAGGTCGTGGCAACAAATCTATCATAGCATTATAAGAATCAAAAGTATGGCTGTTGGAAATATGCCCTAGAGGCAATAATAAAATGGTTATTATTATATTTCTTTGTTCATGATAATTGTCTATTGTTCATGCTATAATTGTGTTATCCGGAAACCGTAATACATGTGTGAATACATAGACCACAACACATCCCTAGTGAGCCTCTAGTTGACTAGCTCGTTGATCAAAAGATAGTCATGGTTTCCTGACAATGGACATTGGATGTCATTGATAACAGGATCACATCATTAGGAGAATGATGTGATGGACAAGACCCAATCCTAAGCATAGCTCAAAGATCGTGTAGTTCGTTTGCTGTAGCTTTTCCGAATGTCAAGTATCATTTCCTTAGACCATGAGATTGTGCAACTCCCGGATAGCGTAAGAGCGCTTTGGGTGTGCCAAACGTCACAACGTAACTGGGTGACTATAAAGGTACACTACAGGTATCTCCAAAAGTATCTGTTGGGTTGGCACGAATCGAGACTGAGATTTGTCACTCCGTATGATAGAGAGGTATCTCTGGGCCCAGTCGCTAATGCATCATCATAATGAGCTCAATGTGACCAAGTGGTTGATCGCGGGATCATGCATTACGGCACGAGTAAACTGACTTGCCGGTAACAAGATTGAACGAGGTATTGGGATACCGATGATCGAGTCTCGAGCAAGTAACGTACCGATTGACAAAGGGAATTGTATACGGATTGATTGAATCCTCGACATCGTGGTTCATCCGATGAGATCATCGTGGAGCATGTGGGAGCCAACATGGGTATCCAGATCCCGCTGTTGGTTATTGACCGGAGAGTCGTCTCGGTCATGTCTGCATGTCTCCCGAACCCGTAGGGTCTACACACTTGAGGTTCGGTGATGCTAGGGTTGTAGAGATATTAGTATGCAGTAACCCGAAAGTTGTTCGGAGTCCCGGATGAGATCCTGGACGTCGCGAGGAGTTCCGGAATGGTCCAGAGGTAAAGATTTATATATAGGAAGTCTAGTCTCGGCCATCGGGAAGGTTTCGGGGGTCGCCGGTATTGTACCAGGACCACCGGAAGGGTCCCGGGGGTCCACCGGGTGGGGCCACCTATCCCGGAGGGCCCCATGGGCTGAATTGGGAGGGGAACCAGCCCCTAGTGGGCTGGTGTGCCCCACCTTGGGCCTCCCCTGCGCCTAGGGTTGGGAAACCCTAGGGGTGGGGGTGCCCCCCACTTGGCTTGGGGGGGAAGCCACCCCTTGGCCGCCGCCCCCTTGGAGATCCATCTCCCTAGGGCCGGCGCCCCCCCAAGGCCCCTATATAAAGAGGGGGGAGGGAGGGCAGCTGCACCCTTGCTCTTGGCGCCTCCCTCTCCCTTCGTAACACCTCTCCTCCCCGCTTGCGCTTGGCGAAGCCCTGCCGGGATCCTGCTGCATCCACCACCACGTCGTCGTGCTGCTGGATCTTCATCAACCTCTCCTTCCCCCTTGCTGGATCAAGTTGGAGGAGACGTCTTCCCAACCATACGTGTGTTGAACGCGGAGGTGCAGTCCGTTCGGCACTTGGTCATCGGTTATTTGGATCACGTCGAGTACGACTCCATCAACCCCGTTCTCTTGAACGCTTCCACGCACGATCTACAAGGGTATGTAGATGCACTCCTCTCTCCCTCGTTGCTAGATGACTCCATAGATTGATCTTGGTGATGCGTAGAAAATTTTAAAATTCTGCTATGTTCCCCAACAATGGCTACCCAAGAAATTTCCTCCAGTAATGGTATCAAGAATATATCTATTCCAAGGCGTGATGCCTACATAAAAATTGCGAAGAAAAATGGAAGTAGATTGCTTCCTAGTAGATCTATTTTGCGCATTGCAAATTCTGTACTAGGCATCTTTTAGATTTTCCCCCTCCCTTTGTTTAAAATTAAGAACTTCATTCTCGGAAGATAAAGGAGTAGATAAAGGACTAGCCATAACGATGAAGCAAGAAAAAGGAAGGGCAAATGAAAAGGAGGGCGAATAAAACGGCAAGGGTGGAGTGGGGGGGGGGAAACGAGAGGCAAATGGCAAATAATGTAATGCGAAGGATAAGAGTTGTGATGGGTAGTTGGTATGTCTTGACTTGGCGTAGATCTCCCCGGCAACGGCGCCAGAAATCGCTAGTTTTCGGGAGATCAAATCTTGACTTGAGTTTGCGTAAGCCTCCTCGGCAATGGCGCCAAAAATCCTTCTTGCTACGTCTTGAGCACTGTGTTGGTTTTCCCTTGAAGTGGAAAGGGTGATGCAGGAAAGCAGCATAAGTATTTCCCTCTGTTTTTGAGAACCAAGGTATCAATCCAGTAGGAGACCACACACGAGTCACCTCGTACCTAAACACACAAATAAGAACCTTGCAACCAACGCGATAAAGGGGTTGTCAATCCCTTCACGGCCACTTGCAAGAGTGAGATCTGATAGAGATAATAATAATAATAAGATAAGTATTTTTGGTATTTTTATGATATATATTGAAAGTAAAGATTGCAAAATAAACGGTAATGGAAATAACGGTAGATTAATATGATGGAAGATAGACCCGGGGGCCATAGGTTTCACTACTGGCTTCTCTCAAGATAGCATAAGTATTACGGTGGGTGAACAAATTACTTTTGAGCAATTGATAAAAAAGCGAATAATTATGAGAATATCTAGGCATGATCATGTATATAGGCATCACGTTCGAGACAAGTAGACCGAAATGATTCAGCATCTACTACTATTACTCCACACATCGACCGCTATCCAGCATGCATCTAGAGTATTAAGTTCATAAGAACAGAGTAATGCCATAAGCAAAATGACATGATGTAGAGGGGTAAACTCATGCAATATGATTTAAACCCCATCTTTTTATCCTCGATGGCAACAATACAATACAATACGTGTCGTTTCCCTTTCTATCACTAGGATCAAGCACCGCAAGATTGAACCCAAAGCTAAGCACTTATCCCATTGCAAGAAAGATCAACCTAGTAGGCCAAACCAAACTAATAATTCGAATAGACTTGCAAAGATAAACCAATCATACATAAAATAATTCAGAGAAGATTCAAATATTGTTCATAGATAAACTTGATCATAAACCCACAATTCAGCGGATCTCGACAAACACACCGTAAAAGAAGAGTTACATCGAATAGATCTCCAAGAGAATCGAGGAGAACTTTGTATTGAGATCCAAAGAGAGAAGAAGCCATCTAGCTACTAGCTATGGATCCGTAGGTCTGAAGTAAACTACTCACACATCATGGGAGAGGCCATGGAGTTGATGTAGAGGCCTTCTGTGATCAATGCCCCCTCCAGTGGAGCTCCAGAAAAGGCCCCAAGATGGGATCTCTTGGGTACAGAAGGTTGCGGCGGTGGAATTAGGTTTACGTGGTGCTCCTGGATGTTCTCGAGGTATATGGATATATATAGGAGGAAGAAGTACGTCGGTGGAGCAATGAGGGGCCCACGAGGGTGGAGGGCGCGCCTAGGGGGTGGGCCCAGCCCCTGCCTCGTGGCCTCCTCGATTGTTTCTTGATGTCCACTCCAATTCTCCTGGATCATGTTTGTTCCAAAAATAACGCTCCCGAAGGTTTCATTCCGTTTGGACTTTGTTTGATATTCCTTTTCGGCGAGACTCTAAAGTGGGCAAAAAAACAACAATTTGGGCTGGGCCTCCGGTTAATAGGTTAGTCCCAAAAATATTATAGAAGTGTAAAAATAAGCCCATTAACATCCAAAATAGATAATATAATAGCTTAGAGCAATCAAAAATTATAGATACGCTGGAGAGGTATCAGCGCTCGCCGGCAGCAACAGGAGCAGCGGCACGTTGACGCCCATAGGAGGCGGCGACAACACCACTGCCGTATGACCCCTCAGGTGACGTTCCCGGCGGCCGGTGGGCAGCGGGCGGCGGCTACAATCCGATCTTGCAGCGGTCGTGGGAGGTGGTATGGGACCTGGATGCCGCGGGTAGTTATGAGGGAGGAGCTGTAATCATGGGATTTCGGGAGATCTGGGCGGCGTGAGTTATGGGAGGTTGAAACATTAGCATGTAATTGGCCAAAACAAATATAATGTTTTGAAGAAAAAACAAATGTGCCGTCGAGAAAGGAATGCATTTTTAGTGGTAAAATATGTTGTTTGTTCTGAAAATGCCCGAAAATTGGCCATACGTGAGAAAACTTGCAACTTCGTTGAAAATGGTTGAAATTTGAACGTACCCCAATAATTGCCATGGCTTGCAACCCTGCAAAGTTGGGTTGATTTCAGGTAAGTCAAGAAACCAGCATGTGATTTCGGACGGTCCCAGTCAAGACTGCAAGGGCGTGTTTGGGGGCACCCCCATGTTCAGTAGATCGTCTACAATACAAAATGATGTCTACTATTTCCCATGAAATGCCATGACCAAAACAAGCTTCCATGTGAAATGCTTCTTAGTAAAACTAAGATTTACACATGAAAAAACTTGCAAACTTAGATGAAAATGGTTCAAACTTGGCATATGTATCCCTAACATGGCCATGGATTGTAACCCTACAAACTTGGCGGTCATTTAATATAGGTCAATAAACCAACATGTGCTTTCAGAGGGTACAAGGATAGCCTGGAAGGGCCCGTCTCGGGCCACCTCCTTCAATACACCATGTACATAGGATTCCAAGTAATTTTGATGCCATCCCATGAACCAAATCAAGCATGCATGCACAATGCGTTCAAGGTTACACATGATTTTCATGATTTTTTCATTTCCTCCCAGACGGTCTACCCCCCTAGACAACCATCGAAAGTGGTAGCACTGTTGGGGTTTCGTAGTAATTTCAAAAAAATTTCCTACGCACACGCAAGATCATGTGATGCATAGCAACGAGGGGGAGAGTATTGTCTACGTACCCTACGCAGACCGACTGCGGAAGCGATAACACGACGTAGAGGAAGTAGTCGTACGTCTTCACGATCCAACCGATCAAGCACCGAAACTACGGCACCTCCGAGTTCGAGCACACGTTCAGCTCGATGACGATCCCCGGACTCCGATCCAGCAAAGTGTCGGGGAAGAGTTCCGTCAGCACGACGGCGTGGTGACGATCTTGATGAACTACAGCAGCAGGGCTTCGCCTAAACTCCGCTACAGTATTATCGAGGAATATGGTGGCAGGGGGCACCGCACACGGCTAAGGAATCGATCACGTGGATCAACTTGTGTCAACTTGTATGTTTAGAGGTGCCCCTGCCTCAGTATATAAAGGAGCCAAAGGGGGGAGGAGGCGCCGGCCAAGGAGGGAGGCGCAGGAGGAGTCCTACTCCTACCGGGAGTAGGACTCCCCTCCAATCCTATTCCTATTAGGATTCCCCGGAGGGGAAAAGAGGAGGAGGGGGCCGGCCACCTCTCCTAGTCCTAATAGGACTAGGGGAAGGGGGTGGCGCGCAGCCCATCTAGGGCAGCCCCTTCTCTTTTCCACTAAGGCCCACTATGGCCCAAATAGCTCCCGGGGGGTTCCGGTAACCCTCTCGGTATTCCGGTAAAATCCCGATTTCACCCGGAACACTTCCGATATCCAAATATAGGCTTCCAATATATCAATCTTTATGTCTCGACCATTTAGAGACTCCTCGTCATGTCCGTGATCACATCCGGGACTCCGAACAACCTTCGGTACATCAAAAATGCATAAACTCATAATATAACTGTCATCGTAACCTTAAGCGTGCGGACCCTACGGGTTCGAGAACAATGTAGACATGACCGAGACACGTCTCCGGTCAATAACCAATAGCGGGACCTGGATGCCCATATTGGCTCCTACATATTCTACGAAGATCTTTATCGGTCAGACCGCATAACAACATACATTGTTCCCTTTGTCATCGGTATGTTACTTGCCCGAGATTCGATCGTCGGTATCCAATACCTAGTTCAATCTCGTTACCGGCAAGTCTCTTTACTCGTTCCATAATACATCATCTCACAACTAACATATTAGTTGTAATGCTTGCAAGGCTTATGTGATGTGTATTATCGAGAGGGCCCAGAGATACCTCTCCGACAATCGGAGTGACAAATCCTAATCTCGAAATACGCCAACCCAACATCGACCATTGGAGACACCTGTAGTACTCCTTTATAATCACCCAGTTACGTTGTGACGTTTGGTAGTACCCAAAGTGTTCCTCCTGTAAACGGGAGTTGCATAATCTCATAGTCATAGGAACATGTATAAGTCATGAAGAAAGCAATAGCAACATACTAAACGATCGGGTGCTAAGCTAATGGAATGGGTCATGTCAATCAGATCATTCTACTAATGATGTGACCTCGTTAATCAAATAACAACTCATTGTTCATGGTTAGGAAACATAACCATCTTTGATTAACGAGCTAGTCAAGTAGAGGCATACTAGTGACACTATATTTGTCTATGTATTCACACATGTATTATGTTTCCGGTAAATACAATTCTAGCATGAATAATAAACATTTATCATGATTATAAGGAAATAAATAATAACTTTATTATTGCCTCTAGGGCATATTTCCTTCAGTCTCCCACTTGCACTAGAGTCAATAATCTAGATTACACTGTAATGATTCTAACACCCATGGAGCCTTGGTGCTGATCATGTTTTGCTCGTGGAAGAGGCTTAGTCAACGGGTCTGCAACATTCAGATCCGTATGTATCTTGCAAATCTCTATGTCTCCCACCTGGACTAGATCCCGGATGGGGTTGAAGCGTCTCTTGATGTGTTTGGTCCTTTTGTGAAATCTGGATTCCTTTGCTAAGGCAATTGCACCAGTATTGTCACAAAAGATTTTTCATTGGACCCGATGCACTAGGTATGACACCTAAATCGGATATGAACTCCTTCATCCAGACTCCTTCATTTGCTGCTTCCGAAGCAGCTATGTATTCCGCTTCACATGTAGATCCCGCTACGACGCTTTGTTTAGAACTGCACCAACTGACAGCTCCACCGTTTAATGTAAACACGTATCCGGTTTGCGATTTAGAATCGTCCGGATCAGTGTCAAAGCTTGCATCAACGTAACCTTTTACGATGAGCTCTTTGTCACCTCCATATACGAGAAACATATCCTTAGTCCTTTTCAGGTATTTCAGGATGTTCTTGACCGCTGTCCAGTGATCCACTCCTGGATTACTTTGGTACCTCCCTGCTAAACTTATAGCAAGGCATACATCAGGTCTGGTACACAGCATTGCATACATGATAGATCCTATGGCTGATGCATAGGGAACATCTTTCATATTCTCTCTATCTTCTGCAGTGGTCGGGCATTGAGTCTTACTCAATTTCACACCTTGTAACACAGGCAAGAACCCTTTCTTTGCTTGATCTATTTTGAACTTCTTCAAAATTTTGTCAAGGTATGTGCTTTGTGAAAGTCCAATTAAGTGTTTTGATCTATCTCTATAGATCTTAATGCCTAATATGTAAGCAGCTTCACCGAGGTCTTTCATTGAAAAACTTTTATTCAAGTATCCCTTTATGCTATCCAGAAATTCTATATCATTTCCAATCAGTAATATGTCATCCACATATAATATCAGAAATGCTACAGAGCTCCCACTCACTTTCTTGTAAATACAGGCTTCTCCGAAAGTCTGTATAAAACCAAATGCTTTGATCACACTATCAAAATGTTTATTCCAACTCCGAGAGGCTTGCACCAGTCCATAAATGGATCGCTGGAGCTTGCACACTTTGTTAGTTCCCTTTGGATCGACAAAACCTTCCGGTTGCATCATATACAACTCTTCTTCCAGAAATCCATTCAGGAATGCAGTTTTGACATCCATCTGCCAAATTTCATAATCATAAAATGCGGCAATTGCTAACATGATTCGGACGGACTTAAGCATCGCTACGGGTGAGAAGGTCTCATCATAGTCAATCCCTTGAACTTGCCGAAAACCTTTTGCGACAAGTCGAGCTTTGTAGACAGTAACATTACCATCAGCGTCAGTCTTCTTCTTAAAGATCCATTTATTCTCAATTGCTTGCCGATCATCGGGCAAGTCAACCAAAGTCCATACTTTGTTCTCATACATGGATCCCATCTCAGATTTCATGGCTTCAAGCCACTTTGCGGAATCTGGGCTCACCATCGCTTCTTCATAGTTCGTAGGTTCATCATGATCTAGTAGCATGACTTCCAGAACAGGATTTCCGTACCACTCTGGCGCGGATCTTACTCTGGTTGATCTACGTGGTTCAGTAGTATCTTGATCTGAAGTTTCATGATCATTATCATTGGCTTCCTCACTAACCGGTGTAGGTGTCACTGAAACAGTTTTCTGTGATGAACTACTCTCCAGTAAGGGAGCAGGTACAGTTACCTCGTCAAGTTCTACTTTCCTCCCACTCACTTCTTTCGAGAGAAACTCCTTCTCCAGAAAGGATCCATTTTTTAGCAACGAATGTCTTGCCTTCGGATCTGTGATAGAAGGTGTACCCAACAGTTTCCTTTGGGTATCCTATGAAGACACATTTCTCCGATTTGGGTTCGAGCTTATCAGGTTGAAGCTTTTTCACATAAGCATCGCAGCCCCAAACTTTAAGAAACGACAACTTTGGTTTCTTGCCAAACCATAGTTCATAAGGCGTCGTCTCAACGGATTTTGATGGTGCCCTATTTAACGTGAATGCGGCCGTCTCTAAAGCATAACCCCAAAATGATAGCGGTAAATCTGTAAGAGACATCATAGATCGCACCATATCTAGTAAAGTACGATTACGACGTTCGGACACACCATTGCGCTGTGGTGTTCCGGGTGGCGTGAGTTGTGAAACTATTCCACAGTTTTTCAAATGTACACCAAACTCGTAACTCAAATATTCTCCTCCACGATCAGATCGTAGAAACTTTATTTTCTTGTTACGATGATTTTCAATTTCACTCTGAAATTCTTTGAACTTTTCAAATGTTTCAGACTTATGCTTCATTAAGTAGATATATCCATATCTGCTCAAATCATCTGTGAAGGTGAGAAAATAACGATATCCGCCATGAGCCTCAATATTCATCGGACCACATACATCGGTATGTATGATTTCCAACAAATCTGTTGCTCTCTCCATAGTACCGGAGAACGGTGTTTTAGTCATCTTGCCCATGAGGCACGGTTCGCAAGTACCAAGTGATTCATAATCAAGTGGTTCCAAAAGTCCATTAGTATGGAGTTTCTTCATGCGTTTTACACCGATATGACCTAAACGACAGTGCCACAAATAAGTTGCACTTTCATTATCAACTCTGCATCTTTTGGTTTCAACATTATGAATATGTGTATTACTACTATCGAGATTCAATAAGAATAGACCACTCTTCAAGGGTGCATGACCATAAAAGATATTACTCATATAAATAGAACAACCATTATTCTCTGATTTAAATGAATAACCGTCTCGCATTAAACAAGATCCAGATATAATGTTCATGCTCAACGCTGGCACCAAATAACAATTATTTAGGTCTAATATTAATCCCGAAGGTAGATGTAGAGGTAGCGTGCCGACCGCGATCACATCGACTTTGGAACCGTTTCCCACGCGCATCGTCACCTCGTCCTTTGCCAGTGCCCTCTTATTCTGTAGTCCCTGTTTCGAGTTGCAAATATTAGCAACAGAACCAGTATCAAATACCCAGGTGCTACTGCGAGCTCTAGTAAGGTACACATCAATAACATGTATATCATATATACCTTTGTTCACCTTGCCATCCTTCTTATCCGCCAAATACTTGGGGCAGTTCCGCTTCCAGTGACCAGTCTGCTTGCAGTAGAAGCACTCAGTCTCAGGCTTAGGTCCAGACTTGGGTTTCTTATCTTGAGCAGCAACTGGCTTGCTGTTCTTCTTGAAGTTCCCTTTCTTCTTTCCTTTGCCCTTTTTCTTGAAACTAGTGGTTTTGTTAACCATCAACACTTGATGCTCCTTTTTGATTTCCACCTCCGCAGCTTTCAGCATTGCGAAGAGCTCGGGAATAGTCTTGTTCATCCCTTGCATATTATAGTTCATCACGAAGCTCTTGTAGCTTGGTGGCAGTGATTGGAGAATTCTGTCGATGACGCAATCATCCGGAAGATTAACTCCCAATTGAATCAAGTGATTATTATACCCAGACATTTTGAGTATATGCTCACTGACAGAACTGTTCTCCTCCATCTTGCAGCTATAGAACTTATTGGAGACTTCATATCTCTCAATTCGGGCATTTGCTTGAAATATTAACTTCAACTCCTGGAACATCTCATATGCTCCATGACGTTCAAAACGTCGTTGAAGTGCCGATTCTAAGCCGTAAAGCATGGCACACTGAACTATTGAGTAGTCATCAGCTTTGCTCTGCCAGACGTTCATAACATCTGGCGTTGCTCCAGCAGCAGGCCTGGCACCCAGCGGTGCTTCCAGGACATAATTCTTCTGTGCAGCAATGAGGATAATCCTCAAGTTACGGACCCAGTCCGTGTAATTGCTACCATCATCTTTCAACTTTGCTTTCTCAAGGAACGCATTAAAATTTAACGGAACAACAGCACGAGCCATCTATCTACAATCAACATAAACAAGCAAGATACTATCAGGGACTAAGTTCATGATAAATTTTAAGTTCAATTAATCATATTACTAAAGAACTCCCACTTAGATAGACATCCCTCTAATCCTCTAAGTGATCACGTGATCCAAATCAACTAAACCATAACCGATCATCACGTGAGATGGAGTAGTTTTCAATGGTGAACATCGTTATGTTGATCATATCTACTATATGATTCACGCTCGACCTTTCGGTCTCCGTGTTCCGAGGCCATATCTGCATATGCTAGGCTCGTCAAGTTTAACCTGAGTATTCTGCGTGTGCAAAACTGGCTTGCACCCGTTGTAGATGGACGTAGAGCTTATCACACCCGATCATCACGTGGTGTCTGGGCACGACGAACTTTGGCAACGGTGCATACTCAGGGAGAACACTTCTTGATAATTTAGTGAGGGATCATCTTATAATGCTACCGTCAATCAAAGCAAGATAAGATGCATAAAAAGATGAACATCACATGCAATCAATATAAGTGATATGATATGGCCATCATCATCTTGTGCTTGTGATCTCCATCTCCGAAGCACCGTCATGATCACCATCGTCACCGGCGCGACACCTTGATCTCCATCGTAGCATCGTTGTCGTCTCGCCAATCTTATGCTTCCACGACTATCACTACCGTTTAGTAATAAAGTAAAGCATTACATCGCGATTGCATTGCATACAATAAAGCAACAACCATATGGCTCCTGCCAGTTGCCGATAACTTGGTTACAAAACATGATCATCTCATACAATAAAATTCAGCATCATGCTTTGACCATATCACATCACAACATGCCCTGCAAAAACAAGTTAGACGTCCTCTACTTTGTTGTTGCATGTTTTACGTGGCTGCTACGGGCTTAAGTAAGAACCAATCTCACCTACGCATCAAAACCACAACGATAGTTTGTCAAATAGACTCCGTTTTAACCTTCGCAAGGACCGGGCGTAGCCATACTTGGTTCAACTAAAGTTGGAGAGGCAGTCGCCCGCAAGCCATCTCTGTGCAAAGCACGTTGAGGGAACCGGTCTCGCGTAAGCGTACGCGTAAGGTTGGTCCGGGTCGTCTCGTCCAACAATACCGCCGAACCAAAGTATGACATGCTGGTAGGCAGTATGACTTGTATCGTCCACAACTCACTTGTGTTCTACTCGTGCATATAACATCAACATCAATAACCTAGGCTCTGATACCACTGTTGTGGTTTCGTAGTAATTTCAAAAAAAATTCCTACGCACACGCAAGATCATGTGATGCATAGCAACGAGGGGGAGAGTATTGTCTACGTACCCTACGCAGACCGACTGCGGAAGCGATAACACGACGTAGAGGAAGTAGTCGTACGTCTTCACGATCCAACCGATCAAGCACCGAAACTACGGCACCTCCGAGTTCGAGCACACGTTCAGCTCGATGACGATCCCCGGACTCCGATCCAGCAAAGTGTCGGGGAAGAGTTCCGTCAGCACGACGGCGTGGTGACGATCTTGATGAACTACAGCAGCAGGGCTTCGCCTAAACTCCGCTACAGTATTATCGAGGAATATGGTGGCAGGGGGCACCGCACACGGCTAAGGAATCGATCACGTGGATCAACTTGTGTCAACTTGTATGTTTAGAGGTGCCCCTGCCTCAGTATATAAAGGAGCCAAAGGGGGGAGGAGGCGCCGGCCAAGGAGGGAGGCGCAGGAGGAGTCCTACTCCTACTGGGAGTAGGACTCCCCTCCAATCCTATTCCTATTAGGATTCCCCGGAGGGGAAAAGAGGAGGAGGGGGCCGGCCACCTCTCCTAGTCCTAATAGGACTAGGGGAAGGGGGGGCGCGCAGCCTATCTAGGGCAGCCCCTTCTCTTTTCCACTAAGGCCCACTATGGCCCAAATAGCTCCCGGGGGGTTCCGGTAACCCTCTCGGTATTCCGGTAAAATCCCGATTTCACCCGGAACACTTCCGATATCCAAATATAGGCTTCCAATATATCAATCTTTATGTCTCGACCATTTCGAGACTCCTCGTCATGTCCGTGATCACATCCGGGACTCTGAACAACCTTCGGTACATCAAAAATGCATAAACTCATAATATAACTGTCATCGTAACCTTAAGCGTGCGGACCCTACGGGTTCGAGAACAATGTAGACATGACCGAGACACGTCTCCGGTCAATAACCAATAGCGGGACCTGGATGCCCATATTGGCTCCTACATATTCTACGAAGATCTTTATCGGTCAGACCGCATAACAACATACGTTGTTCCCTTTGTCATCGGTATGTTACTTGCCCGAGATTCGATCGTCGGTATCCAATACCTAGTTCAATCTCGTTACCGGCAAGTCTCTTTACTCGTTCCGTAATACATCATCTCACAACTAACATATTAGTTGTAATGCTTGCAAGGCTTATGTGATGTGTATTACCGAGAGGGCCCAGAGATACCTCTCCGACAATCGGAGTGACAAATCCTAATCTCGAAATACGCCAACCCAACAGCGACCATTGGAGACACCTGTAGTACTCCTTTATAATCACCCAGTTACGTTGTGACGTTTGGTAGTACCCAAAGTGTTCCTCCGGTAAACGGGAGTTGCATAATCTCATAGTCATAGGAACATGTATAAGTCATGAAGAAAGCAATAGCAACATACTAAACGATCGGGTGCTAAGCTAATGGAATGGGTCATGTCAATCAGATCATTCTACTAATGATGTGACCTCGTTAATCAAATAACAACTCATTGTTCATGGTTAGGAAACATAACCATCTTTGATTAACGAGCTAGTCAAGTAGAGGCATACTAGTGACACTATATTTGTCTATGTATTCACACATGTATTATGTTTCCGGTAAATACAATTCTAGCATGAATAATAAACATTTATCATGATTATAAGGAAATAAATAATAACTTTATTATTGCCTCTAGGGCATATTTCCTTCAAGCACTTGATGCAATCAAGCTTCTTTGCCTAAGGGTGGACCTAATTGACACCATACCAAGTGCGAACATTGCTTCAAACTGGATTCCATCCATGGAGTCGATGCAGTACACGCACTGCCTCCGTCGAGAACCTTCGTGCTACACTGTCGAATGTACAAACCAAGTAGATCATACTTCATGTGGAATCAACCCAACTTATGACATGCAATGGAAAATGTTACATTACAGTCTTCCAGGACAACATTAAAATGAGTTTCAGCAAAATTTGCAAGTTTTGGCAATTGCGGCCACTTTTCGGGCATTTATGACCAAAAAATGGAAGAAAATGGAAAATCTGGTAGAAACTTACAACCATTGTGCATACATGCTTGATTTGGTCATGGGAGGCCATGAAATATATTTAACAAAATATGAACATGGTGTGAACATGGAGGTTCCCCGACACAAGCCCTTTCGACCAAGCCTGGCACGCTTTGAGAACAGATGCTACTATACAGTGTGGTGCCTTGGTGCTGGGCGCTGCACCAACACTTAGTTTTTTTGTCCCTCAAACTGGGTCATTGCAGGCACAGTTTTAGGGACGTATACTTACATCACATAATAAACAGTAATGATCATCGCAATGACATTTTCAACACCTCTTCAACTTCAACAAAGACACCATTTCTAAGAGTGACCATCACTTCAAGTTCAACATTACTAGGAGATACAATCACTTCAAGTTCAACATCACTAAGAGCTACCACCACTTCATGTTCAACGACTGATACGTCTCCAACGTATCTATACTTTTTTTATTATTCCATGCTATTATATTATCTGTTTTGGATGTTAATGGGCTTATTTATACACTTTTATATTATTTTTGCGACTAACCTACTAACCCAAGGCCCAGTGCAAATAGCTGTTTTTTTGCCTATTTCAGTGTTTCGCAAAAAAGGAATATCAAACAGAATCCAAACGGAATGAAACCTTTGGGAGAGTTATTTTTGGAACAAACGTGATCCAGGGGACTTGGAGTGGACATCAAGAAAGAAATGATGGAGCCACGAGGCAGGGAGGCGCGCCCCACCCTCGTGGGCCCCTCGCAGCTCCACCGACCTACTTCTTCCTCCTATATATATCCATATACCCCAAAAACGTCAAGGAGCACCACGAAACCCTATTTCCACCGCCGCAACCTTCTGTACCCAAGAGATCCCATCTTGGGGCCTTTTATGAAGCTCCGCCGGAGGGGGAATCGATCACGGAGAGCTTCTACATCAACACCATAGCCTCTCCGATGATGTGTGAGTAGTTTACCACAGACCTTCGGGTCCATAGATATTAGCTAGATGGCTTCTTGTCTCTCTCTTGGATCTCAATACAATATTCTCCTTGATCTTCTTGGAGATCTATTTGATGTAACTCTTTCTGCAGTGTGTTTGTCGAGATCCAATGAATTGTGGATTTATGATCAAGTTTATCCATGAACAATATTTGATTCTTCTCTGAAATCTTTTATGTATGATTGGTTTTCTTTGTAAGTCTCTTCGAATTATCAGTTTGGTTTGGCCTACTAGATTGATCTTTCTTGCAATAGGAGAAGTGCTTAGCTTTGGGTTGAATCTTGTGGTGTCCTTTCCCAGTGACAGCAGGGGCAGCAAGGCACGTATTGTATTGTTGCCATCGAGGATAAAAAGATGGGGTTTATATCATATTGCTTGAGTTTATCCCTCTAGATCATGTCATCTTGCCTAATGTGTTACTCTGTTCTTATGAACTTAATACTTTAGATGCATGCTGGATAGCGGTCGATGTGTGGAGTAATAGTAGTAGATGCAGAATCGTTTTGGTCGACTTGTCGCGGACGTGATGCCTATATACATGATCATGCCTAGATATTCTCATAATTATGCACTTTTATATCAATTGCTCGACAGTAATTTGTTCACCCACTGTAATACTTATGCTATCCTGAGAGAAGCTACTAGTGAAACCTATGGCCCCCGGGTCTATCTTTTATCATATAAGTTTCCAATCTATTTTACTTTGCAATCTTTACTTTCAATCTATATCATAAAGATACGAAAAATGTTTATCTTATTATTATTATCTCTATCAGATCTCACTCTCGTAAGTAACTGTGAAGGGTTTGACAACCCCTTTATCGCATTGGTTGCGAGGTTCTTATTTGTTTGTGTAGTTACGAGGGACTTGCGTGTAGTCTCCTACTAGATTGATACCTTGGTTCTCAAAAACTGAGGGAAATACTTACACTACTTTGCTGCATCATCCTTTCCTCTTCAAGGGAAAACCAACACAGTGCTCAAGAGGTAGCAAGAAGGATTTCTGGCACCGTTGCCGGGGAGATGTACGCACAAGTCAAGACATACCAAGTACCCACCACAAACTCTTATCCCTCGCATTACATTATTTGCCATTTGCCTCTCGTTTTCCTCTCCCCCACTTCACCCTTGCCATTTTATTCGCCCTCTTTTTCCGCCCACCTTTTTACCATTTTCCCTTCTTCCAGTATGTATCTTTGTTTGTGTTTCCATGTGCCTTCTATTTGCTTGCTAAAAATCTATTGATATGGATCCACTTAAAGTGTTCTACTTGGATCATCTTCGATCCTTATGCGCTCGTGTTGAAACCTCAACTAGCCTAGTTGATGGGAAATCTTTAGATGAGCATGCTCATTTTGTGCGTCACCATTTGTCTGAAAAACGAAAACTCTTATGGGATCAAATAAACAGATGGTTGTGTTATGCTTGGAATCTTTGTGAAATTTGTGAGTTTACTTGTTGCTCTAAGACCCTAAAAAAACACCTCCCCTACCTATGTGAGTTTAACGATAATGAAATCTTATCTTCTTATGCAAAGGGTGTTTATAGTTACTACGATATCGAACAAATTGAAGAATTTGTTGCTTTTAAGGGTGCTTATGAAGTTTCTTATTTGATTGAAAAGTATGATATTACTCTCTACGAATCTGAAAATCTTGACATACTTAAACATTGCTATGAAAACTATGCTCATAATGTCTATGTCAAAGAATTTATTGAAAGAATGACCACTGCTTTGGAAGAAAATAATGATATGCATGAATCTATAGATAATTATGATTCCAATGATTTGATTGAATTATCCCTTGATGAACATGATGCTTGCTATTCTTGTGGCCATGATGCCAATATTTGTGAAGATGAATTTGCTATAGTTCCGTATGTTAAACATGAGATCGTTGCTATTGCACCCATACTTGATAGTTCCTTCGATGAAAAGAATGATTGCAATGATGTTAGTATAAATTCTATGAATGTCAACTGTGCTTATAATATGCAAAACCATAAGCTTGGGGATGCTAGTTTTTCTATGTCTACTACTTGTTGCAATGATCATGATTGAGGTGATTCTTCTTATGATCTTGAAAATTTATTTAAGCCCCATGATGAATATGAGATTGATAATAATGTTTTAAATAATATTGAAAGTGTGTTTGGAAGAGTGTCGACTTTATATCCCACATATTTGGAGAATTTTCAATCTTGTGAATTTTTTGATAAAAGTGGGTCTGGAGGGGTCATGACTTTAGTTAATGTTAATCCCACTATTTTGGAAGAGTGTCAACTTTACATGCATGTGGATCATGTTGAGAATATTGTATGTGATAGCTATATTGTTGAATTTGATTATGATCCTACATGTAATTATTATGAGAAAGGAATTTATGGTTGTAGAAATTTTCTTGTTACAAAATTACCTGTCGTTATGTTGAGATTGCTATCGTTTCTTTCCGCTTCCTTGCATATGCTAGTTTTTGCTTTCTATGATAATTTGTTTGCTTATAAAATACCTATGCATAGGAAGTATGTTAGACTTAAGTGTGTTTGTCACATGTTTTATGATGCTCTCTTTGTGCTTCAATTCTTGTCTTTCATGTGAGCGTCATTAAAATTATCAATGCCTAGCTAGGGGCGTTAAATGATAGCGCTTGTTGGGAGATAACCCAATATTTTTACTTGATGTTATTCAATAAATAATTCATGTAGCCTCTGTTTAGATGTGGTTTTATGATTTTAATTAGTGTTTGTGCCAAGTAGAACCTTTGGGAAGACTTGGGGGAAGTTTTTGCGATCTTGCTGTAAAAAACAGAAACTTTAGCACTCACGAGATTTGCTAACATTTTTTACTGGAGAGTGAGACTAGGTTGATTATTTTTGTAGATGATTAATAGACAAATTCCTCACGTCCACCAAATTATTTCAGAATTTTTTGGGTTACATAAGTATTCGTAACCTAAAGATTACTACAGACTGTTCTGTTTTTGACAGATTCTGTTTTTCGTGTGTTGTTTGCTTATTTGGATGCATCTATGGCTAGTATCGGAGGGTATGAACCATAAAGAAGTTGGAATACATTAGGTTTAACACCAATATAAATAAAGAATTAGTTCATTACAGTACCTTAAGTGGTGGTTTGTTTTCTTATAGTAACGGAGCTCATGAGATTTTCTGTTGAAGTTTTGTGTTGTGAAGTTTTCATGTTTTGGGTAAAGATTTGATGGATTATGGAATCAGGAGTGGAAAGAGCCTAAGCTTGGGGATTCCCAAGGCACCTCAAGGTAAAATTCAAGGACAACCAAAAGCCTAAGCTTGGGGATGCCCCGGAAGGCATCCCCTCTTTCGTCTTCTTCCATCGGTAACTTTACTTGAGGCTATATTTTTATTCACCACATGATATGTGTTTTGCTTGGAGCGTCTTGTATGATTTGAGTCTTTACTTTCTATTTTGACTGTACACACCTTTTGGGAGAGACACACATGAATCGGAATTTATTAGAATACTCTATGTGCTTCACTTATATCTTTTGAGCTAGATAATTTTGCTCTAGTGCTTCACTTATATCTTTTAGAGAACGGTGGTGGTTTTATTTTATAGAAATTATTGATATCTCATGCTTCACTTATATTATTTTGAGAGTCCTTTAAAACAGCATGGTAATTTGCTATGGTTATGAAATTAGTCCTAATATGATAGGCATCCAAGATGGGTATAATAAAAACTATCATAAAAAGTGCATTGAATACTATGCGAAGTTTGATACTTGATGATTGTTTTGAGATATAAAGATGGTGATATTAGAGTCATGCTAGTTGAGTAGTTGTGAATTTGAGAAATACTTGTTCTAAAGTTGGTGATTCCCGTAGCATGCACGTATGGTGAACCGTTATGTGATGAAATCGGGGCATGATTTATTTATTGACTGTCTTCCTTATGAGTGGCGGTCGGGGACAAGCGATGGTATTTTCCTACCAATCTATCCCCCTAGGAGCATGTGCGTAGTACTTTGTTTTGATAACTAATAAATTTTTGCAATAAGTATGTGAGTTCTTTATGACTAATGTTGAGTCCATGGATTATACGCACTCTCACCCTTCCACCATTGCTAGCCTCGATAGTACCGTGCAACTTTTGCCGGTACCATAAACCCACCATAGACCTTCCTCAAAACAGCCACCATACCTACCTATTATGGCATTTCCATAGCCATTCCGAGATATATTTCCATGAAACTTACCACCGTTCCGTTTGTAATGACATGTTACATCATTGTCATATTGCTTTGTGGCGAAGCCACCGTTCATAATTCTTTCATACACACTAGTAGAAAAAGGGTCAAACGTGAAGCACATTAGTGCCGGTTTGATTTTGGCCCGGTACTAATGGTACCATTAGTGCCGGTTCGAAAGGATTTGCATTAATGTCGGTTCGTGTTGAACCTTTAGTAGCGGTTCGTGGCACGAACCGGTACTAAAGGGGTGGTGGCAGGCTGGCGTCAGGCCGGGGGCCCACGATCACCTTTAGTACCGGTTCATGGCACGAACCGGTACTAAAGGTCTAACCTTTAGTACCGGTTCGTGGCACGAACCGGTAATAAAGGGGTCTGACCTATAGTACCGGTTCATGACACAAACCGGCACTATAGGGCAATTTCCAAACTCTACCCCCCCCCCATGTGTCGCCATTTCAGTTCTGAAAAAATCAAAAGAAAATGATAAAAACTTCAAAAAATAAAATCCTTCAAGAGGTAGTTATATTACTACATCTACTAGTTAGGAAAATTTGAAGACTACAATTTGGACATGTTTTGCAAAAAGTGTAGGGAAAATGTAAAACGGCTATAACTTTTGCATATGATGTCGAAAAAAAGTATAATATATCAAAAAATTCAGCACGAAAATCCGCATCCGATGGAGACCACCTACCTGTTTGGAATTTTTTAGAATCCTCAAATTCCAAAAGGAAAAAAAGATATGGTCAAATTTCAGTTTTTTTTAAAAAAATTTGGTTAAATCTGGTCAAACTACTTATTCAAGAAGTATTAATGTTACTACATAATTATTCAAGAATATTAGTGTTACTAAATAATTATTTTAATTTTTTGAATTTTGGTCAAATCTGGTCAAACTATGGTCAAACTATGGTCAAACTTATTCAAGAAATATTAGTGTTACTAAATAATTACTGTTTTTTAGAATAATAGTTTCAAACTCAAACGGTGAAATGTGTGACTTCATGCTCAAGCTAAACTCCTGAGGGTTAATAGGATTGACATCTTACTATTGTTAGGAAAACAACAAGTGCAGACTCGGAAACGAAGGAGAATAGAACCGGAAAGTTAAGTGTGCTCGGGCTAGAGTAGTGAGAGGGATGGGTGACCGGTCGGGAAGTTAGATGATTTGGAATGAGTGATCCACAGTTGAGCAGTTAAGAGAGGTGATTAGAGACTAAATCATCAAATAATTCAGAAAAATCAAAAATAAAAAAAATTTCCAAAATTTTCAAAAAAAATCAAAAAAAAACCTTTAGTACCGGTTGGTAACACCAACCGGTACTAAAGGTCCCCCATACCAGGGCGCGAGCTCACGCCACATGATGGCACTTTAGCGCCGGTTCGTGCCGAACCGGTACTAAAGGGGGGGGGGGCTTTAGTGCCCACCCTTTAGTGCCGGTTATGGAACCGGCACTAAAGGCCCTTACGAACCGGCGCTAAAGCTCCGGCGTTATGTACATGTGGCTCATGAGTCATTCCACATCCTGGTACACCGCCGGAGGCATTCACATAGAGTCATATTTTGTTCTAAAAATTGAGTTGTAATTTTTGAGTTGTAAATAAATAAAGTGTGATGATCATCATTATTAGAGCATTGTCGCAAGTGAGGAAAGGATGATGGAGACTATGATTCCCCCACAAGTCGGGATGAGACTCCGGACGAAAAATAAATAAATAAAGAGGCCATAAAAAAGAGAAAAGGCCCAAATAAAAAATAATGAGAGAAAAAGAGAGAAGGGGCAATGTTACTATCCTTTTACCACACTTGTGCTTCAAAGTAGCACCATGATCTTCATGATAGAGAGACTCCTATGTTGTTACTTTCATAAACTAGTGGGAATTTCACATTATAGAACTTGGCTTGTATATTCCAATGATGGGCTTCCTCAAAATGCCCTAGGTCTTCGTGAGCAAGCAAGTTGGATGCACACCCACTTAGTTTCTTTTGTTGATCTTTCATACACTTATAGCTCTAGTGCATCCGTTGCATGGCAATCCCTACTCACTCACATTGATATCTATTGATGGGCATCTCCATAGCCCGTTGATAAGCCTACTTGATGTGAGACTATCTTCTCCTTTTTGTCTTCTCCACAACCACCATTCTATTCCAGCTATAGTGCTATGTCCATGGCTCACGCTCGTGTATTGCCTGAAGATTGAAACGATTTGAGAACATCAAAAGTATGAAAAAATTGCTTGGCTTGTCATCGGGGTTGTGCATGATTTAAATATTTTGTGTGGTGAAGATAGAGCATAGCCAGACTATATGATTTAGTAGGGATAACTTTCTTTGGCCATGTTATTTTGAGAAGACATGATTGCTTAGTTAGTATACTTGAAGTATAATTATTTTTATGTCAACATTAAACTTTTGTCTTGAATCTTTCGGATCTGAACATTCATGCCACAATAAACAAAATTACATTGAGAATCATGCTAGGTAGCATTCCACATCAAAAATTCTGTTTTTCTCATTTACCTACTCGAGGACGTGCAGGAATTAAGCTTGGGGATGCTTGATACGTCTCCAATGTATCTATAATTTTTGATTGTTCCATGCTATTATATTATCTATTTTGGATGTTAATGGGCTTATTTATACACTTTTATATTATTTTTGGGACTAACCTACTAACCCAAGGCCCAATGCAAATTGTTGTTTTTTTTGCCTATTTCAGTGTTTCGCAAAAAAGGAATATCAAACGGAATCCAAACGGAATGAAACCTTCGGGAGAGTTATTTTTGGAACAAACGTGATCTAGCGGACTTGGAGTGGATGTCAAGAAAGAAACGAGGGAGCCACGAGTCAGGGAGGCGCGCTTGCCCCCCTGGGCGTGCCCTCCACCCTCGTGGGCCCCTCGTTGCTCCACTGACCTACTTCTTCCTTCTATAAATATTCATATACCCCAGAAACATCCAGGAGCACCACGAAACCCTATTTCCACCGCCGCAACCTTCTGTACCCAAGAGATCCCATCTTGGGGCCTTTTCCGGAGCTCCGCCGGAGGGGGCAACGATCACGGAGGGCCTCTACATCAACTCCATGGCTTCTCCGGTGATGTGTGAGTAGTTTACTTCAGACCTTCGGGTCCATAGCTAGTAGCTAGATGGCTTCTTCTCTCTCTTTGGATCTCAATACAATGTTCTCCTCGATCTTCTTGGAGATCTATTTGATGTAACTCTTTTTGCGGTGTGTTTGTCGAGATCCGATGAATTGTGGGTTTATGATCAAGTTTATCGGTGAACCATATGTGATTCTTCTCTAAAATCTTTTATGTATGATTGGTTATCTTTGCAAGTCTCTTTGAATTATCAGTTTGGTTTGACCTACTAGATTGATCTTTCTTGCAATAGGAAAAGTGCTTAGCTTTGGGTTCAATCTTGCAGTGTCCTTTCCCAGTGACAGCAGGGGCAACAAGGCACGTATTGTATTGTTGCCATCGAGGATAAAAATATGGGGTTTATATCATATTGCTTGAGTTTATCCCTCTACATCATGTCATCTAGCCTAATGGGTTACTCTGTTCTTATGAACTTAATACTCTAGATGCATGCTGGATAGCGGTCGATGTGTGGAGTAATAGTAGTAGATGCAGAATCGTTTTGGTCTACTTGTCGCGGACGTGATGCCTATATACATGATCATGCCTAGATATTGTCATAATTATGTACTTTTCTATCAACTTCCCGACAGTAATTTGTTCACCCACCGTAATACTTATGCTATCTTGAGAGGAGCCACTAGTGAAACCTATGGCCCCCGGGTCTATCTTTTATCGTATAAGTTTCCAATCTATTTTACTTTGCAATCTTTACTTTCAATCTATATCATAAAAATACCAAAAATATTTATCTTATTATTATTATCTCTATCAGATCTCACTCTCGTAAGTAACCGTGAAGGGCTTGAAAACCCCTCTATCGCTCTGGTTGCGAGGTTTTATTTGTTTGTGTAGGTAAGAAGGACTTGCGTGTAGTCTCCTACTTGATTGATACCTTGGTTCTCGAAAACTGAGGGAAATACTTACGCTACTTTGCTGCATTACCCTTTCCTCTTCAAGGGAAAACCAACGCAGTGCTCAAGAGCTAGCAACAACATAACAAGTTCGACATAACAAATAGAGGACGATGACTAGTTTCTTCTGCGCTTATTGGCTCGTCCCCCCTCCTGTTGGCTATCTTCTTCGCCTTCCTAGGCGAGCAACCCACTCCGGCTTCGGCTCCGGTTCATCCACCTCATCGACATAGGCATCCAAAGCCGCCATCCGCAAGGTGCCGACCGTCCTCTTGCCTCTTCGGGTGAAGTCTTCGGGTGTGTATTTATTGATTCCCCTCCTAGGCTTTAACTCGTATGCTGACCGAACTTGATAAGTTTCCAAGTCATGTCATCAGCAACCTATTACAAAAAACAAACAATATGGAAAAGAGTGTGTGTGAGGATAAAGTTAGCAATGCATCAATAATTGAATATATGCTATTGCCATACCTCTTGGGTGACCACACCCACATCCCCATCCTCCAAAGGAGCACCATGGCCAGAAGTGGGATCTGATGGTGTCACTGACCTAGACCGTTGAGGTGATACATACTCGGGGTCATGACAACCGACAATGCTCGATAGCCACCCTAATCTTTGGCCCTGGCGCTGTGCTACCTCTTGAGCACTGCGTTGGTTTTCCCTTGAAGAGGAAAGGGTGATGCAGCAAAGTAGCGCAAGTATTTCCCTCGGTTTTTGAGAACCAAGGTATCAATCCAGTAGGAGGCCACACGCAAGTCCCTCGTACCTACACAAACAAATAAGAACCTCGCAACCAACGCGATAAAGGGGTTGTCAATCCCTTCACGGTCACTTACAAGAGTGAGATCTGATAGATATGATAATGATAAGATAAATATTTTTGGTATATTGATTGAAAGTAAAAATTGCAAAATAAAATAGGTTGGAAACTTATATGATGGAGAATAGACCCGGGGCCATAGGTTTCACTAGTGTCTTCTCTCAAGATAGCATAAGTATTACGGTGGGTGAACGAATTACTGTCGAGCAATTGATAGAATTGAGCATAGTTATGAGAATATCTAGGCATGATCATCAATATAGGCATCACGTCCGTGACAAGTAGACCGACTCCTGGCTGCATCTACTACTATTACTCCACACATCGACTGCTATCCAACATGAATCTAGAGTATTAAGTTCATAAGAACATAGTAACGCATTAGGTAAGATGACATGATGTAGAGGGATAAACTCAAGCAATATGATATAAACCCCATCTTTTTATCCACGATGGAAACAATACAATACGTGTTGTTTCCCTTTCTGTCACTGGGATCGAGCACCGCAAGATTGAACCCAAAGCTAAGCACTTCTCCCATTGCAAGAAAGATCAATCTAGTAGGCCAAACCAAACTGATAATTCGAAGAGACTTGCAAAGATAACCAATCATGCATTAAAGAATTCAGAGAAGATTCAAATATTGTTCATAGATAGACATGATCATAAACCCACAATTCATCGGATCTCGGCAAACACACTGCAAAAAGAGTTACATCGAATAGATCTCCAAGAAGATCGAGGAGAACATTGTATTGGGATCCAAAGAGAGAGAAGAAGTCATCTAGATACTAGCTATGGACCCGAAGGTCTGAAGTAAATTGCTCACACGTCACCGGAGAGGCCATGGAGTTGATGTAGAGGCCCTCCGTGATCGTTGCCCCCTCCGGCGGAGCTCCGGAAAAGGCCCCAAGATGGGATCTCTTGGGTACAGAAGGTTGCGGCGGTGGAAATAGGGTTTCATGGTGCTCCTGGATGTTTTTGGGGTATATGAATATATATAGGAGGAAGAAGTAGGTCGGTGGAGCAACGAGGGGCCCACGAGCATGGAGGGCGCGCCGAAGGGGGGTAGGTGCGCCCCCTGCATCGTGGCCTCCTCGATTGTTTCTTGACGTCCACTCCAAGTCCCTTGGATCACGTTTGTTCCAAAAATAACTCTCCCGAATGTTTCATTCCGTTTGGATTCCGTTTGATATTCCTTTTTTGCCAAACACTGAAATAGGCAGAAAAAGCAACAATTTGCATTGGGCCTTGGGTTAATAGGTTAGTCCCAAAAATAATATAAAAGTGTAAAATAAAGCCCATTTACATCCAAAACAGAATATATAATAGCATGGAACAATCGAAAATTATAGTTACGTTGGAGACGTATCAGCATCCCCAAGCTTAATTCCTGCTCGTCCTCGAGTAGGTAAATGATATAAACAGAATTTTTGATGTGGAATGCTTTCTAGCATATTCTCAATGTAAATCTCTTTATTGTGGCATGAATATTCAGATCCGTAAGATTCAAGATAAAACTTAATATTGACATAAAGATAGTAATACTTCAAGCATAACAACTAAGCAATCATGTCTTCTCAAAATGACATGGCCAAAGAAAGTTATCCCTACAAAATCATATAGTCTCGCTATGCTCTATCTTCACCACACAAAATATTTAAATCATGCACAACCCCGACGACAAGCCAAGCAATTGTTTCATAGTTTTGATGTTCTCAAAAATTTTCAATCTTCACGCAATATATGAGTGTGAGCCATGGATATAACACTATAGGTGGAATAGAATGGTGGTTGTGGAGAAGACAAAAAAGGAGAAGATAGTCTCACATCAACTAGGCGTATCAATGGGCTATGGAGATGCCCATTAATAGATATCAATGTGATTGAGTAGGGATTCCCATGCAACGGATGCACTAGAGCTATAAGTGTATGAAAGATCAACAAAAGAAACTAAGTGGGTGTGCACCCAACTTGCTTGCTCATGAAGACCTAGGGAATTTTGAGGAAGCCCATCATTGGAATATACAAGCCAAGTTCTATAATGTGAAATTCCCACTAGTATATGAACGTGACAACATAGGAGACTCTCTATCATGAAGATCTTGGTGCTACTTTGAAGCACAAGTGTGGTAAAAGGACAGTAACATTGTCCCTTCTCTCTTTTTCTCTCATTTTTTTATTTGGGCCTTCTTTATCTCTTTTTTCTTTTGGCCTCTTTTCATTTTTTTTATTTTTTTTATTTTTCGTCCGGAGTCTCATCCCGACTTGTGGGGGAATCATAGTCTCCATCATCCTTTCCTCACTTGGGACAATGCTCTAATAATGATGATCATCACACTTTATTTACTTACAACTCAATACTTAGAACAAAATATGACTCTATGTGAATGCCTCCGGCGGAGTACCGGGATACGCAATGAATCAAGAGTGACATGTATGAAAGAATTATGAACGGTGGCTTTGCCACAAATACGATGCCAACTACGTGATCATGCAAAGCAAGATGACAATGATGAAGCGTGTCATAATAACGGAACGGTGGAACGTTGCATGGAAATATATCTCGGAATGGCTATGGAAATGCCATAATAGGTAGGTATGGTGGATGTTTTGAGGAAGTTATATGGTGGGTGTGATACGGGAGAAAGGTGCGCGGTATTAGAGAGGCTAGCAATGGTGGAAGGGTGAGAGTGCGTATAATCCATGGACTCAACATTAGTCATAAAGAGCGCACATACTTATTGCAAAAACCTATTAGTTATCAAAACAATGTACTACGCGCATGCTCCTAGGGGGATAGATTGGTAGGAAAAGACCATCGCTCGTCCCCGACCGCCACTCATAAGGAAGACAATCAATAAATAAATCATGCACCGACTTCATCACATAACGGTTCACCATACGAGCCTGCTACGGGAATCACAAACTTTAACACAAGTATTTCTCAAATCCACAACTACTCAACTAGCATGACTCTAATATCACCATCTTCATCTCTCAAAACAATTATCAAGTATCAACCTTCTCATAATATCCCATGCACTTTTTGTATGATAGTTTTTATTATACCGATCTTGGATGCCTATTGTATTAGGACTAAATTCATACCCAAAGCAAATTACCATGCTTTTCTAAAGGACTCTCAAAATAATATAAGTGAAGCATGAGAGATCAATTATTTCTATAAAATAGAACCAACACCGTGCTCTAAAAAGATATAAGTGAAGCACTGGAGCAAAATTATCTAGCTCAAAAAATATAAGTGAAGCACATAGAGTATTCTAACAAATTCCAATTTATGTGTGTCTCTCCCAAAAGGTGTGTACAGCAAGGGTGATTGTGGTAAACTAAAAAGCAAAGACTCCAATCATACAAGACACCCCAAGAAAAACACATATCATGTGGTGAATAAAAATATAGCTCCAAGTAAAGTTACCGATGGACGAAGACAAAAGACGGGATGCCTTCCGGGGCATCCCCAAGCTTAGGCCTTTGGTTGTCCTTGGATTTTACCTTGGGGGCCTTGGGCATCCCCAAGCTTAGGCTCTTGTCACTCCTTGTTCCATAATCCATTAAATCCTCACCCAAAACTTGAAAACTTCACAACACAAAACTCAAATAGAAAATCTCATGAGCTCTGTTAGTAAAAGAAAAAAACTACCACTTCAAGGTACTGTAATGAACTCATTATTTATTGATATTGGTATTAAAGATACTTTATTCCAACTTCTCTATTGTTCATAAACTCTATTACTAGCCATAGATTCATCAAAATAAGAAAACAACACACGAAAAACAGAATCTGTCAAAAACAGAACAGTCTGTAGTAATCTGTAGGTTTCGACTACTTCTGGAACCTGAAATGTTCTAATATAAATTGCTGGACGTGAGTAATTTATCTATTAATCATCTGCAAAAATAATTAACTAAATATCACTGTTCAATAAAAAATGGAAGCAATTCTCGTGAGTGCTAAAGTTTCTATTTTTTACAGCAAGATCACAAAGACTTTCCCCAAGTCTTCCCAAAGGTTCTACTTGGCACAAACACTTATTAAAAGCATAAAACCACATCTAAACAGAGGCTAGATGAATTATTTATTACTAAACATAGTCAAAAATCAAGGAACAAAAATAAAATTGGGTCGCCTCCTAACAAGCGCTATCGTTTAACGCCCCTAGCTAGGCATAAAAGCAAGGATAGATCTAGGTATTGCCATCTTTGGTAGGCAATTCTTCAATAGAACACTTATACCCTTTTGGAATTTCCTTTTTATTAATGATCAAACTCCTAGGCAATAAATCAAGAAAATCATTTGTAGCAAAAGGTTCCTTAATGATAGCGAGAAAGTTGGGGTGAACGCTTGTGGATTTAAGATCCGCATTTTCCTTACTAGAAGTTTCACCCTTATTCTTAGGAACATACATTAGTTTGGCAACTTTGGTAGGGGGAGTTGAAGTTCTCCTAACGGCAGAAAAAGCGGACCATAAATTGGTGATAATACTCTCAAGTTTGTCAATTCTATCGGAATCTTGGTCTATTCTTTCATTCACTACGGGTTCTTTTTCTTTAAAGAATTTCAAAATGACACCTACCTTAGATCCATATTGGGTAATTTGATTGTGGATCTTTTTATCCAAATTCTCAATCAATTCAAAAGTGGCAACTTTATTTTCAATAATATCGAGCCTTTGCGTAATGTGTTCCAAAGTTAACATAGTTCCATTAACCAAGAGAGGTGGTGTGCCAAACAAATCTATCATAGCATTATAAGAATCAAAAGTGTGGCTACCCAAGAAATTTCCTTCGGTAATGGTATCAAGAATATATATATTCCAAGGAATGATGCCTACATAAAAATTGGAAGAAGAACGGAACTAGATTGCTTCCTAGTAGATCTATTTTGCGCATTGCAAATTCTGTACCAAGTATCTTTTAGATTTTCTCCCTCCCTTTGTTTAAAATTATGGACCTCATTCTCGGGAGACAAAGGAGTAGATAAAGGACTAGCCATAACGACGAAGCAAGCAAAAGAAAAGGCAAACTAGAAAAGAGAGGGGGAACGGAGAAAGAGGGCGAATAAAACGGCAAGGGTGAAGTGGGGGAGAGGAAAACGAGAGGCAAATGGCAAATAATGTAATGCGAGGGATAAGAGTTTGTGATGGGTACTTGGTATGTCTTGACTTGTGCGTAGACTCCCCGGCAACGGCGCCAGAAATCCTTCTTGCTACCTCTTGAGCACTGCGTTGATTTTCCCTCGAAGAGGAAATGGTGATGCAGCAAAGTAGCGTAAGTATTTCCCTCAGTTTTTCAGAACCAAGGTATCAATCCAGTAGGAGGCCACACGCAAGTCCCTCGTACCAACACAAACAAATAAGAAACTCGCAACCAACGCGATAAAGGGGTTGTCAATCCCTTCACAGTCACTTAAGAGAATGAGATCTGATAGATATGACAATGATAAGATAAATATTTTTGGTATATAGATTGAAAGTAAAAATTGCAAAGTAAAATAGATTGGAAACTTATATGATGGAGAAGAGACCCAGGGGCCATAGGTTTCACTAGTGGCTTCTCTCAAGATAGCATAAGTATTACAGTGGGTGAACGAATTACTGTCGAGCAATTGATAGAATTGAGAATAGTTATGAGAATATCTAGGCATGATCATGAATATAGGCATCACGTCTGTGACAAGTAGACTGACTCCTGCCTGCATCTACTACTACTACTCCATACATCGACCGCTATCCAGCAAGCATCTAGAGTATTAAGTTCATAAGAACAGAGTAACGCGTTAGGTAAGATGACATGATGTAGAGGGATAAACTCAAGCAATATGATATAAACCCCATCTTTTTATCCTCGATGGCAACAATACAGTACGTGTCGTTTCCCTTTCTGTCACTGTGATCGAGCACCACAAGATTGAACCCAAAGCTAAGCACTTTTCCCATTGCAAAAAAGATTAATCTAGTAGACCAAACCAAACTGATAATTCAAAGAGACTTGCAAAGATAACCAATCATGCATAAAAGAATTCAGAGAAGATTCAAATATTGTTCATAGATAGACATGATCATAAACCCACAATTCATCGGATCTCGACAAACACACCGCAAAAAGAGTTACATCGAATAGATCTCCAAGAAGATCGAGGAGAACATTGTATTGAGATCCAAAGAGAGAGAAGAAGCCATCTAGCTACTAGCTATGGACCCGAAGGTCTGAAGTAAACTACTGACACATCACCGGAGATGCCATGGAGTTTATGTAGAGGCCCTCCGTGATCGTTGCCCCCTCTAGCGGAGCTCTGGAAAAGGCCCCAAGATGGGATCTCTTGGGTACAGAAGGTTGCAGCGGTGGAAATAGGGTTTCGTGGTGCTCCTGGATGTTTTCAGGGTATATGAATATATATACGAGGAAGAAGTAGGTCGGTGGAGCAACGAGGGGCCCACGAGGGTGGAGGGCGCGCCCCCTGCCTCGTGGCCTCCTCGATTGTTTCTTGACGTCCACTCCAAGTCCTCTGGATCATGTTTGTTCCAAAAATAACTCTCCCGAAGGTTTTATTTCGTTTGATATTCCTTTTCTGCGAAACACTGATATAGGCAAAAAAACAGCAATTTGCACTGGGCCTTAGGTTAATAGGTTAGTGCCAAAAATAATATAAAAGTGTAAAATAAAGCCCATTAACTTCCAAAACAGAATATATAATAGCATGGAACAATCAAAAATTATAGATACATTGGAGACCTATCACGCTGCAACTTGTACAAGTGAATGAGATATCGAATGTAGCAACACATGTTATATGGACAATTGAAGGAGATGTGAACCTTAATGAATGCTCGAAGTGCACCTTCCCCATCGTTTTTGCCAACCTGGGTTGTCTCCAGAATAGTCTCGGTCTCATCAGCTGCTATTTTGATTTGGGTACGCTATGAACAGAAACAGCATTAACGTGTTAGGCAAGCGAAGATGCGAATAGTGTGAATGGGAAAGCAAAAAGGGGAAATACCACAAAATTCATCATTGGAGCTGAAGGGACTGAGGTGCCTTCCCTGACTGATTTATTGTACTAGTGCTGGGTTAGCTCATCGAAGACAACGGGATCTTCCAAAATCTCCTCAGCATACGCCGGCTTGCATACCTCCACACCGGTACTTGCAAGAAACCATGTGAGATAGTTGTTGAAGGCGATATGACAGTGCTCACGAAGTTGGGCTCGTTTTCCAGCCATAGCTTTCTTGACACTAAGTGCGAACTGTATGATATACTTCCTGTGATGCCTGTCCCAATCCTTGACCTTCCGCTACTTTCTCCTATCCAACCTGCAAGTTAGAAACAAAATATTAGCACCATCGAAACCGACGAGAAGCTGCTAAGTGCTCAAGGTTAATTATATCTTACGCGTGTAGCAACTTGTCTGTGTCCTCCCACTCTGGCAGGTGTGGCTGGAACAAACCAAACTGACGGTACACCCGATGTGGCAGGTGAAGCTCAACCGCCTAGTTGCATATGAGTGGGCACCTCATATGCCAAAAATCCCTATCCTTAGTGCACATCGGATTCAGCACGAACTCTCTAGGGTTACCAAAAGTACCCCCTCTTCCATACGGCTCTCATTCCACCCGCGACATAGCATAGAATGCAAAATTGATTTCCAGTTACGATAGAAGCATGATAATCACTTATACAATGTCGAGTCACCTGCTCGGCCGTAATCATCTCCAGCTCGCTCTTGTACAACTTGTACATGACCGAGGGATCATCCGTCGTCTCATTTACCACATCCCACTTGTAAGCCCAAGTGGGGAGCCGTAGTGGGTCGTCTTTGTCGTCCCAATCCTCGTACTTCATGGTCTTCGGTCGTCTAACCGGCAATCGCTCCCAGCTCCATATAGAAAGTGCGAGCATACAACCACCAATACCTCCAGATTTCCTACAACAGGCGTCATCCAACTACACATAAAAGAGAACATGGTTGAATTAACATGAAGATCGCATTGATAATGTAGCAATGAAGTGAAAAATAAACAACTTTCTACCTGTCTATACAAGTAAGCTAGTGTCGCCGAACCCCAACTCCATTTGCTATCGAAGACGGTCAACGTCTTCAGCCACATCCATGGAGCATTCTTTCCTATGCCATCAACAAACATAGTCCTGGATATAACGTACCACATGTAGACACGAGCATATGTCTTGACCTCATCCTCATTAGCTTCCTCAGGGCAAGTACCAAAGTTCCATGCAATCCAGACGAAAGGGGCACCGACTGCGACTCTTTCCTTTTTCTTGTCTTCTTCTTCTGGTTCCCGAGGCTCTGGAGGAACCATACCAATAAGGGCGTGCATCTGCTCGCGCCACTCATCAGAATATGTGCTCATACATATAGAGGATTCCCCTCGATAGGAAGACCGGCGATCATAGCAATATCCTGGAGCGTCACGGTCATCTCCCCGGTCCGAAGATGGAAACTGTGTGTCTCCGGCCTCCAACGATCAGTAAGTGCGGTGATTGCTGCAGCATTGAGGGGTGGCGTCGACCGGCTAACCAACAGAATGAAAGGGAGTAGTCCTGTCTCCCTTACATATGGTGTGCATCGCTCATCATAGCGCATCCCCCCAAGGTTGACCCCGTGAGACCGAATCTTCAGAGGTTGAAGCTCCTACAAACAAGCAAATCAGAAAATTACATATGGGGCGTTTGTGTCTGAAATAAACACGAAATTCATAATATCGGCCACTTTCTTTCATTATTACTCGCTGTTGCACCGACATAGCATACGACCGGTGTTGATGGTCCCAGTGATCATCGAGAAGCCAAACCATCCCAACAATTTCAAACAAAGCATTCTTGTCAACACGATTATCTTTTCAATACAAATAAACTAAAGTAGGCCTACTATATGCAAGATTCAAAGCATATGTATCCAAAGCATTCTTGTCAATACGAATATAATTTGAATACAAATAAACTAAACTAGGCCTACTTCATGCAAGATTCAATACAAATATCTTCTCCATATAAATAACATGTCAACCTATGTATCCAAACTATATATTTTCACTAAAATAAACTAAACTAGGGTTGCAAGATTAGGTATCTAATACACGCAAGATTCTAATACATGCAAGATTCTAATCTAATCAAATCAAGCAAGGGTTCCCCAAATCTTCAAAGTAGCATACATTCTATGGATAGAAAGAAGGGGATCGGGGGAGAGTACCTTCTAGAATGGATTGGTGAAGAAATCCACTGACCAAATCATCAGATCTGAAGGATTTGGGAGAGGGGGTTGAGAGGGGGAGAGGAGGAAGCCACCGGCGACGCTGCTTCTGTAACTTCTAACTGGAACGAATGGGGTGGGGTGGGGGAGGGAGAGCGGGCGACTGCCTTTAAGTCAGAGTGCAACGCCTAAGGGCTAAGGGTTGCACATTACATGTGTGGCGCCTAGCCCGTAGGCGCTGCACTGCTGGGTGCGGGCCCCGCGCCTGCCACGCTCGATAGAGGTGCAACGCCCCAGAGCTAGACGCTGCACCGTAGGATGCTTCGCCTGTGTGTCAGGTGCCACTCAAAAAGGTCAGCCGTGTGAAATAGTTTTAGAGGCAATTTATTTTGTAAATTGATTGCGTCCAGATATCAAAATTGTCAAATTTGCCGTCGCCACTAACAAAATTCTCTCCTCATCGTATACCACAAGGTTTGTTAACCGACAAAAGGAAAAAAAAACTCACATCGGATCTGCATCAAAACCGAGACCCACACAACCAAGCCAAACCGCGCTCTCCCTCAAACGACAAACCACTGATTGCAGTTTCTTTTGTCTAGAATTCTTCTACCTTCTACTCTTCCTGGCAGCGCGCCGCCTAATGCTTGAACACTGGAGTGGAAGGCCTTGTGGTGTCTCGTTCCACCGCACACTATGTACGTAGTCAAATGCTCAAAGCAGTAGTTGAAGCTACTGATTCTTTGATATGCTGTATGCCATGAGAACGTGGCATTCAGATACCGTAAGGCTACCGTAAGGAAAGCACCCAAGCTAGCAGACAAAACTGGATTCTTTTAGAAATGGAGGAGGACTTTCGGCCTCTGCATCTGGACGATGTATACAACCATTTTATTAATTATTCACACAAGACCTTATAAAGTCATACAAAAGTAAGATTAAAGCTACTGTCTAGGCAACATTTGTCGCTACTCCTATCTAGTTGATGAAGGGATGCTGATAGTCTGGGCCTAATACCAAAACAGACCTTGCAGCCAAACCTAACATGTAAGACCTGAGGTCTCAATCAGGACGACTGCCGGGTATGGAGCACCCACTAGTCCGGCGCACTCCTCAACCTGGACGCCTGCCGGGTATGAGGCCGCCGCAGCCACCTGGCACCAATCCATCTTTAGTGCTATACTATTGCATGTACCTTGCCCGGTCTAGCTGTCGTCGACGCCACCACGACGCCAGACAACGCCGCCATCCTGCGCTCGTCCATCATCATACGCCCACCGGCGAGACCCCGCTGCTCCATGCCGCTGAGACCTGCCGTTGTCGACGTGTCAGATACCACGCCGCTCCTCCGCTTGTCCCCTCCAGCCAACACTTGCTCCAAAATGATGCCCCCCCAGGAGGGAGAACGACATCGACATGTCGCCATCGTCTGATCCGGTAGATCTAGATCTAGGATTTCCTTCGGAACCTTCCGATCAGGTTGACGTGACCTGCAACAACGATGTCTCGAGAAGGAAACGACGTCCGAGACGCCGCCATCGCCCGCCATGACCGCAGTCAGGCGTGATTTTCACCGGAAGCCACGACATCCTGATCTCGCGGTTGGCTGGAACGGAGCTCTCCGCCGAACCGATGAAGTCGCCGCCGATCAGGTCCCACCGCCGTGCGACACCCCCGATGGAGATCCCGATCAAAATCGAAGACGACCCCGACCGAAACCCCGCCACCAGCGCCGCCGCACCGCGCCAACTCCTCCTAGCCCAGTCGCCGCCGGATCTAGCCGTCCCCACCTCCGAGAGACCAACCGGACAAGACACCCCTTGTCCCCGAGCAGACGACCCGCGCCGCCGCCATGAGGACCCGAGGAAGGAGGGAGTGCCCCGCTGCCGCCCGCGCCGCACGGGCTTCGCCCGGCGGGCGCACTCCGGCGGCGGCGAGGGGAAGGAGACGTTGACGAGGCGGCGGCGGCGGCGGCCGGTGTAGACCTCCCGAGATGGAAGCTGGATGCAATGGAGCGGCATCAGAATAAGACGTGTATGCTTTAGTTCTGACGGTTGATTGATAATTCCCGGTGCCTTCTATACCCATGCTATCAAACTCAAATCCTTTGTTCTTTTCTGGCAAAAAAAAAAACTCAAATCCTTTTAAGTGGACAGACAACAAATGAGGCAGAAGCTAATAAGACTGGGTAATAATTCTAAGACAAAGAAGTGAAAACGAGGAACATGCCATTCTTATTTTGCTCAGGAAAACCAGTTTGCTCTTTATTTATAAAGGACTTGAGCGTAGCATTGGCATGATGTATGTATCCTCCGGTAGGTGAATAGATAAGGGGCCTTTAATGAAGGACTTGGTCATAGGCTATGAGGGCTTAAGCTTTAAACACATGTCGAATTTATTGAACTTCTTTTTGAGAAACAAGAACTTTGTCGAACCACATTGAGATGATGCAGATAGCTCACGCAACAACATATTATCGTTTCAAAGTTCATGAAAATAAATCCTAACAGTAATGATTCATCATGGAGAAAAAGCAAGTTAAGCAGAACCAATGTTGCCTGATCCAAATGTCATGTTGCATTGCACACACTAGTGCTACCCCGGCTCACATGAGTGCCGCCTTTTTCTGAAAAGGAGGTTGAAACTGCCGGTCTCTGCATCAATAGATGCACACATGCATCTTTATGAAATTATTTAACAAAAATCCGACAAAAACATACATAATAAGCCGAAGCCACCACTCAGACCTAGAAACTCATAATGGTGAACACCATCACTCCACACCATCTAGAACCGGGATCACCATCGATCCGCTCCGCCCGCATGACCTACTAGGAGCATATACCCGGTCCAACAAAACCAAAGCACACACCACATGCACACGTTTTAGAAGCGCATGGAAGTCTCCTCTACATGGTTTTCCAAATGGAATGCGATCATCCAAACTTCCACAAGAACAAATATTACGAAGAGAACATTTAGCAAAATCCTGGTTGTTCCTTAATTAAAAAGGACATCATGATAATACCAGGAAAAAGAAAGGCTCCATCACATCTACACTGGAATTTGAGATGCTCATTAGCTCCATCTGACTACATTATAGTAACTTCGGACTCAGAGGACCCGTTTTGAGAGTTCTACCTCCTCCTCTTCACTGGCTACCAGGGCGATGCATCGAGCTACTACTCCTGCTCTTCCTGGTAGCATGCCGCCTTTTGTTGGGAATGGAAGGTATCATAGTGTCTTGCTTCAGTGCATACGATTTACATGCACCTATGTCACCGCCCACTTGCCGTCGGCATCCTTCATGCCTTTGTTCAATCCATCGGTGCATTCCTTCACGGACTTGAGGGCGTCCTTCTGCAGCTCCATCAGAAAGGGGTTTTGCCAGGATTTCCTGACAGCCCGGTGATGCAGGGTAGACGCAGCCTCAGAATGTGTCACAGGCATCTCGTCTTGGCACCCCTGCACCATGTCGGGACCAGTCGAGGTGCTGGGAACCACTAGCGGTCGAAGTGGAGCCACGCTGATGATGAGTTTGGTGGATGGCGTAGCCTTTGAGGTCAGATCGGCCGTGGTGGAGGGAGGCGTCGGAAGGAATGGCCCTTCCGTCTGTTGAACCGGGGAGGTCACTTCCCCAACATCTTCTTTGGAGCCATAGAGCTAAGCCACAGTTGGGCAAGGAGAGGCTTCTTTCATGGGCTAATACGCTTTTGTAGTTGATTTCCCAATCTTCTGTAACCCCCCTCTCCTTCTCCACCCCCTCTTCCTGTAGCTCTCCTTGGAACCTATTTGTTTCCATAAAACTCAAACTCATGTAATTGACCTCTGGTCACCTGCGCTCTTGCCCGTTTTGAATGCATAAGGTAGACAATGGTCTGCCTTTTCTTTAAAAAAACATCTTCCTCATTCCCGGCTCGTGGGGGTGTAAGCACAGAAGTATGAGACTGGTTTGGGCCGCCTGCGTCAGGTGCATGCGGGTTTGATATGACGCCATGTGCAGGCATATGGTCGTCGGCGGGCTGGTCAACTTCCTCGGTGTTGTTCTCCTTCGTGAATGCGAATACTAGGTCGAGCCGGAAAGAGCGGGGATTACGGGTGCATGCGACTATGCGAGTCGTGTTGCCACTTGCCACAGGTTTGTTTTTCGAAACCAAACGGAGAAAAAATGGTTCGCGTCGCATCTGCACTGGAAATCGAAACCAAACAGTGACTTTACACATTGCAGTGACTTTGCACCAGAGTTGTCCTATCTCGTCCTGTTGATGGATTACTACAAGAGTGACAAACCCATCTACTACCCCTGCTCTTCCTGGCAGCGTCCTATCTGACGTTGGGAATGAACGACGTCGTAGTGTCTCGTCCCAATGCACACGATGTACATATTCAAATAAGTTGATTGCCCTACTCTTTCCTCCATTGGGCATATGATGTGAGAGCGTGGCCTACATAATGTCTAATGCATGAGGACACATCAGCTAGTGGATGGTGAAAATTTCACCGAGCAGTCCCTTCTTGTTTCGATGGAGAGGTCTAAAACAGACAAGTGCATGCTTTAACTTTGAGCATCGATGGATGATTCCCCGTGCCCTCTATGCCCATGCTATCAAACCCAAATCATTTTTGTGCTAAGAAAAAACAAAACAAGAATAAGATTGGCAAAGATAGAAGTAAACGAGGAATATGATATCGACCTTTTGCTTAGAAAAGCCTATCGTGCTCTTTATAATGAATGTGAGTCATAGCATTGTCATAAACTTACGTACATCCAGTAGGTGAATAGATAAGTATCCCTTATTTATAAGCTTGGTCCTCTGGTAGATCAGAGGCTATGAAATCTCTAAATAAACGACGAATTCTACAGCCTTCTCTTTCTCAGAGGAAAACATTGTATTGAACCTCTAACCTCTTCATTAAGACGGTGCACTCGGCCAAAAGAACATGAAGTTGATGGAAAATAAAGCGCAACAAAAAATGTCTCATCCATCAGCAACCTAAGTAGAACCAATGTAGTCAGGTCCAATTGTCATGTTGCATTGTACATACTAATCTCTGCTTGACACCAACATTACGATAATACTTTGCAAAAAAAAAACATCACGAACTAGTACTCCCTCCGAGCAGTTTTGGGATTTGCAAGGTAAAAAATTATTAGGTTTCGTCATTTCTATACAATTCGTGTTGCCAACATTCATAGATAAATTTATATAATAGATTCATTATTTTTATTCCAAACAACCAGTTTTGATCTAGGGATTGCGTCAATTCTCACCCAACCCCTATCTAGCTCTACAAGAATCGCAAGCCTCAAATCCGTAGCTTTGGGATTAAATTTATTTCCTCCAAGGAGAACTTCAACCATCAAACTATTGGAAGAGATTATTCCACTTGGTGTTGGAATGGGCTGTTATTTCCAATTAAATACAACAATAAGATTGGGTAATTGTACTAAGAATAAGTAAATCACTTGTGTGGTAGCACTAGCATGAATTCATGGATTCTTTAGTAGGTCAGTAGCAAAGAATTCTATGATTATGAGCTTGACACTTTGATAGTTTAGAGGCTATGAGAGATTTTTCTAAGATGCCCTTTGGATGTCTCTATTGGGGTCCAAATTGAATTTTGTTATTCCCCAACTCCCAATTGGGCTGTTTTGGATGTGCACGGAAACAACAAAAGAAAATAGAACGAATACATCACTAAAATCGCTCACACACATCCTTCCCTCCTGTGATGCAAAGCCCACCACTCCGATTTGCGTGGAACTCACCAAGTCCGGCAAAAATATAATGCTTTGACTACGAATAGAAGCAATCCTCCCCGCTGCGACCACGAAAAGAGGAGGCGGCATAGGCAACCTTCCCTCCCCGACCCTCCTCCTCCTTGTTCTCCGGCACCTATAGCCCCTCCGCCACAACTCGCTCTACTCCTCCCATGGCCGCCACGACCCTCCTCTCCATGTCCTCCTCCCATGAACTCCATGGCCCGCCCAAATCTCCACCGGCGCTCCTCCCCTCTCCCTCTTCCCTTGGTCTGACGCCCCATCCCCTGCTCTTTCTTGGCCCGTCCCCATCCCAGCTCACACTATCCGCAAAGGCGACAACCAGCAGTGGCAGCCCAAATCCAGCGTAGGAGGGAAATTAGCTCAGTGGAGGCGGGCTGCAGTGGGGATGGAGATGGGAGGGGATGTGGGAGGCATCAGGCTCAACCACTCGAGTATCAGGAGCAGAAGTTACTATTAAGTAATAGCTTTGGGGTTCTCCAATTCTCCACTCACAATGCGCAACTGCATAACAGGCATTTGGATCACTAGTAAAAAAACGGTCATTTGTCCCGGTTGGGGAACTGGAACGAAAGGATCGTTACTAAAGGCCTACACCTTCAGTCCCGTTTCTTACACCAACGGGAACAAATGGGCTTTCACGTGGCCGCTGCGGCAAGCCCAGGCAGGAGGGTCTTTGGCCCCGGTTGGTAGCACGAACCGGGACCAATAAGCTACCACGCGTCGGCATTTCAGGGGCTAGAGATTTTGTTTTGTTTTTCTGAAAAGGGGGGGCGGGGGTTGGCGGTTTTGGGGGGTTTAATTTGTATGGTTAATTTTGGGAGGTTTCATATATTGTGTTAGGTAGCTAATTAATTAATAGAGAGAAATGTCCTTTCTTATCTTCGTGCTTGGGCGACGCTATGTACTATACGTATAGAGAGGCTCTCGACACGCTATCTAGTAAGCAAATGAAGGAAACCATTAAGTACAGAAGTTCGTCATGAACATATTCATACAGAGAGAAGTGATATCGACCTCCCCTTCTCCTAGAGATTAGTCGAACAACAAGTTTTCGTATATCTATCCGGCGCTACTGGCTACATATATACAATATTAAGATCTCTTACAATATAATCCCTTAATTATATATAAACTCAGCTTCCAGATGGTATTCTTCGGCTTTATTGATGACGTGGTCAAGAAAGAATCCCGTCAATTCCTCTTGAATTTCTTTGATGCGATCTTATGGTAGGAGATCATCCCGCATTTGCCACATCTATTTTGAAGAAGGGG